>NW_015659700.1:4868-12476 GCF_001515625.1 Sinocyclocheilus rhinocerous | reverse complement strand
GCACCAAGAGCTTGTAACACTCCAAAGAGAAAGGAAAAATTGAAATCGCATCATATGACCCCTTTAAACAAAAACTTGACCTCAGCAACGGTGTAGCACTAGTACGTATTTTCTATTTAAAGGGGGCATAACACACAGTTTCACCCAATCTCATGTTAATCTTGAGTACCTATAGAGTAGTACTGCATCCTTCATATCTCCAAAAAGTCTTTGGTTTGATCATATTTATAAAAGAAAGATACAGCTTTACGATTCTCTCCGGAAAAAGCCGAGCTCCTGGATGCTCGCCGTGGGCAGAGCTAAAGAGTGACGAGCACTTGAGCGCCGAATGACAACAAAACAGACATTTGATGCTGTTTCACTTACCGTCTGCAGTTCTGAATCATGACCGGGATCTTTTATAGCTAAAAAACGGTCCGCTCCATCTTTCAGTATCAAATGATGTGCAAATCCAGCGTCGAACTGGGCCTTGTTTATAAAACGTTCGTCAACAAACACACTTGTGAAACTCCGTTGCTGCTCCGGAAAAACAAACTGTATCCACTGTTTACATAACGCTGGGCTCTTTAGGAAGCTGAACAAAGTTATCTTTCCCTTACAACCAAAAACACACTTCTTTGGATTGGAGACATTCTTCCCGAGCAAGTCCTGTGCAGTGCTGCCGCCGGATGAAGCGTGTTGATGGGCGCGATCTCGCTCTCGCTCTGGTCGATGCGTGCGCGGGCGCAGTTAAATCCAACTCTTTAACTGTGTAAACAACTCTAAATGTATGAAACAGCATTGTACCCCCCCTTTAACGTCAATTTTACGCTCCTAACCGCCTTTGTCCATGAAGCATTAGAAAGACTTATGGATTATTTTAAAATACTCTATTAAAAGTACGCTGCATCTTGAATCAGTTCTATTTGTTTTTCTAAATGTTATACACAGGGCTGACTCTCCACACATTTGCATGTGATCAGACTGGATGCTCATTTTCAGTCATGCCTACATGTGTCGCTTCAGTAACGATGCAGACATCAGTGCTCAACTACCATACCTGTATGCAGCATAAGACACATAGTGACAAGAGGAACTCACACGGTGCATTGGCCACCAAAGAGCCTCATTACATTTGGCATTAAAAAGTGTGCCGAGTAATCAGCTAGTTACAAAATTGCTATTCCATTGGTTTAAAACACATAAAATTGTCCATGTAAACACACCCAAGTGTTTTTATGTGGTCTGGGACAATTGAATTGCAATCAGATAGCTATCCAATTACTTAAGATCAGGGGCGATTCTAGATTTTTCATTTTAGGGGGGCTCAGCCCCCAATGAGGGTATAATAATAAAAAAATAAATCAAATCAAATCAAATAATGTTTGACTAATAGGTTAGGGTGGTATAATAAACCTATTGCAGTATCCCACTGTATTGAGTTAGATGTTGGAAAGTAAGTTAGATGGGTATAACATTTGAGTACTGAATAAGCAAAATACAAGTCTTCCTGATCTCTCTCTCACACACACACACACACACACAATTTTACTGTTTGCATTTCTAGTACAAACCTCTTTCTACGCTCAAGTACTGTCTGTCACTGCCTTCAATCATTTCTATGCATGACTGTATGGTAGTTAATGCCACATGCACTGTAATATGTTTTATATTGAAAGTTAAATTTTCAAATGAAAATTGCAGCATTTTATGAAGTATGTGTTCATATGTGATGTGTTCATATGTGTTAAGGGCTAGATTTTTGCTGGAGGAAACAGCTGTGCTGTGATGAGGGGTGAACGCAGCGAAAACTTCACAGTAGATGGGAAACCGATTGCTCCCCCATGTCATTTTGTTAACTGTATTTATGACAAAGAACTGCACAGATGCAGATATTATAACAATCTATCGACAAACATACACACACCTTGTCCTCTGTTTCTCGCTCTGCGCCGCCGCGGTCTGCGGATTGATAAAGAACGCGTTGAAAGACGGGGAGGAGATGAAGTCTGAATTAGTGTACAGTTTATGGAGCTAATCGCAAAATTTTTAGGGGGGCTGAGTAGAATTTTTTGATGAAAAAATGACCTAGCGACACCCATGCTTAAGATGTTTCATGGCAAGAGCAAACAGGACCCAAGCAGTGGAGGAGGGTGGCATGAGGCGCTCTGTGTCAGGCCATCCTCAATACTGGCATCAATAAAGTATAAGCGTCAATGCTCCAATTCCTATATGAATGGTGAGAATAAAAAGAAACTGAATCGTTGGATGGTTTCAATTATCTACTTATGTGAAGTTGGAAATCTGATTCCATACATTTTATGTTTGCTGCTCTGACCACATTCAAATAATCATTTGACAGAGATATTCAAAAACGGATTTGCACTGCCACTGGAAACAGAGTATTATGGCGCTTTTCCACTGCATGGCAGCCGAACCGTGCCGTGCCATACTGAGCCGTACCGAGCCGAGTCGTACCACGTAGTGGAAAAGCGCCATTAGAGTCTGTGTCCACTGTACATTGTAAGCCAGTTTTCAACAGTCTAAAGGACTAAACCTTAAATATAAAATATGAATAAAATATATAAATATGCAATGTAGCATATAAATGCTGAACCTCAGTTATAAACCCTGTCAAATAACCACAACAAAAGGTCTTTTAAATAACTTTTCACTGCATAATTGAGCATCTTAGGCTGTGCTCCTATTGGCAGTGTGAGACCTTGCACTTTAACATTACAAACACACTTCCTGGCATTCATGTCAGTTCTTTGCAAGAAATGTTCAAACACAGACACTGTTAGAATGAGGCAAATATTTAAGAATTCTTGCATATTTTAAAACTAAACTCTCCCAACAAGGTTCAACAAGCTAGTCATCAAACAGACATGCCAATTGTTTAGCTGGTCTTTTTCTGGAAAAACATTGTTTTACAAATATTTGCAAAAAGATTTTTTTCTGCATTGTAATAAAGAAAAAAAGTAACTAACTACTAGATTTAGTTCCTGGATATAGCGCATGAGAAGATAAAGCTGAATGTACACTCATTTAATAATTTAGAAAAAAACGTTTTCTGAATCATGAATATCATGAATGGTAGTTATACAAAACAAAGGTCAAATCATTTGACATAAAAAACTTATTGACCTTGACAAACAGTAATGAAGGTCTCTAGGGATCCTCTCTGTGATATAATTTCCTGTTTATGGTTTTCTTTTCACATAACATCACAATTTGGGTTATGCACAAAACAAACTTCTCAACTTCTCTGTACACCAGGCTGCACTGCTTTCCATATCCTCAGTATGTGCTAAGTTGAATATGGCACTGTTTCACTGACGATAGCCAAACTCCTTTTACAAGAATTTCAGATTTTTAAATGAGACTTATTTTTTTTATCATTATAATTAGGGTTGTGCGATGTCTACAAAATTGGCATCAGACGATGTCTACAGTGAAACATCGTGATGGACGATGACTAGGGGTAGCCTGTTACATTACAGTACATAAAATTTCACTTACCACATAAACAGAGTAAGGGGAGATGACCGGGCCGGCTCAACATCGTGATGTCTATCAGCCATCGCCGATGGGCTATCGTCTATCGGCCTAACCCTAATTATAATCTAAATATTACTACACAAACAGAAAGTAGAAATAGATCTGGACACACCACTGACTTGCCAATGTATACAATTTCTGTGCATAAGTCAATCAGCTGTCAATCATGTTTAACACACTTTTTGCCGCAAATCCCTTTAATCTGCTTTCATTCCCCTCCACCCCCCTCAAGAAAACACCACCACAGGACTGTCTGAAAGCTCTGGTGCACTCCTGACAGCACAAGATCACAGATCTATGATGCATGACATGAACAATCACATTCAAAAAACAAGCTGGATCAGCCTTTGTTCCTGTGTCTAGCTGTCAGAAGGCAACTTGACTCTTGTTGTTTGCAAACAGTGAAAATCATGTACAGATGTGTAATGAAACAATATTTTGGAAGACACTTGGAAATCTTGTTCAGGGGTTGAAAATGCATCCAGGGATGACAGGTTTAATCTGCCATCCTTTGAAAAATCTTTCATATACAGAATATTTAGGCCAAGCAGATCTTTAGAGCTAAAAGCCTTAAACACATCTACTGTTACAGTGAGAAACAGATACATTTATTCGATCATGACTTAACCACACAATTGTCTGTCAGAAAAGAAACAGGAAAACTATGGCACAGGTAAAAGCAGACCTTTAGGGGACAAAGGCAGCACATTTGATTTCAAATAGCCCTTCCGTCAGCAGTGGTCAACCGTGGTTGTAAATTATTCAGAGGCATCTGCATCTTGGGCAGCAGTGGCTGCAACCTGCCTATGTCATGGAAGTCTAGTTGGCGAGGATCAAAATACACTGCAAAGCAACTCAAGGTCGAGCTATCAATTAAACATTAGCGCTTTAAGGCAAAATAAAAGAAATGGGAAGAATCAAATTATAACGTGTTTGTATCATCAGGATCACAGGGATCAATACAGAATAACTTTAATTGAAGGACTTTCCATTTTTGAGCCTCTCCTCCTGTGTATGGAAAGTCCATTTTTCTATTGTAGTCCATCTAATCTTCTGTTTGATATTAGCGCTGTGACTTTACTTAACAGGGTGAATGATTTTTGTTTTATAACAGTGCAACAAACTGAGCACATGGGTTCATACCGACATTTGATACTGGGCCGAAAACATCCATCTGACTGGCATTAAAGAAACATGGTGCAGCTGAGAACACTTATTACATCTGTGTAAAGATACTTTACTGAAATAAACCAACTAAACTAAGCAAGACTAAAGTCAAGTACAGTAAGAAATTATATCGCGATACATATTGATATTGAATTATTGTCCAGCCCTAACAGTAAGGCAGAAGTTCTGACACCTACACTGTAAATTATTTCCAGGATTTCACAAGATGTAACTGTAATATTTCACAGTAAATTACATTATTATCATTTCACAGGATTTAACGGTGATATTTCACAGTATAATACCGTATTCAGAATTTTACTGGGAAAATAATGATGGATATTACAGGAAAGTACTAAAGTAGTTACAGGAAACTACTGTGAATTTGCGCATGCTGAGTAACCCCGAGCTCTCTCGTCTCCTCCGTGGTTTCATCAGACGGATTCAGCTGTAAGTGTTGAAATGTCAAATTTTGTCGATTAAATTACTTTTTTTTTTTTTAATATGATGCATGTAATTTAAAAGTATTAACCAAATAGCATTAGTTGTAGCTTCTTTTGTCACTTTGTTAGCGGTTAAAATAATCAGGTTTGAGCGCCAATTTTTTAAACAAGAAATGAACAGACTTTGGTTGTAGTAATTGTACCGTATTCATTTCGTAGCTAAATGCGAGACATTAGCTACACCGTCTGAAATTTTTGAAGCCTCAGTTTCGAAAGAAATTGGTAATTATCTGTTATCCTTAGCTTTTCTTAGTGCTAACAGCATTCTCTCTTTCCCCACAGCATTTTTCTGCGGTGATCACTAGGGAATAAAGTTGTAAGGTAAGCTGTGGCCTTCACGTATGACCGTTATGATCAACCAGAGAAATTATATAGTGTCATGGATTAGGGCAAAGGTAGAGTAAATTCATCTTAAATTAGTAACGTTAGCTGGGCTTCTTCGTAAATTTCTCCCCTGCTGTGTGTGATAGATTACTAGCAGCCGTTGTCTGCCTCGTCAACTGAAAAATGCAGCACCCATATGATAAATCGATGGGGTGGATTGTGCACAAATTCTGACTCTGTGCAACCATATATACAGATTATTAACAGTTGAGTCTTATTGTACTCTTATTCTATTGATATATTATTTTTGCAACCTTGTGCTACACCCACGCTGAAAGGACTATGACGCTACCAAGCACCCCTCGCTTGATTGTCCAAGGTAATGTTGATGTCCTTCTCATTTTTATTGTATTTTCAAGTGTCAAGTTGTCCACAAATTTGTCGTGAGCAGTTTCATGTAGGAACTATTTTCTTTCTACCAATAGTTCCTACAGCACATGAAACTGCTCACTATAAGGGTCATGATTTCTGGAAAAAGACATTGTTGTTGAGATTTAATGTGTCTTGCTTCCAAAATCATCTGCTTCCAGCTATTTTTAGCTGTACAAAACAGCTCGTTTAGCTGCTTAAAATCGCAAACTGGTGCGTCTTACCATATCATTTTAATGTATTATCTTAATTATGAACACTGGTTTGTAGTGTAAGTGTTTGTCATGTAAGACTCAGTAGTTAAGAGTATGCCTCCACACTACTCTTTTTACTCTAATTTCTTAAACAAAACAAAAAACAAATCTTGATTCCTTTTCTGAAGAGTAGGTAACAGTGTATCCATTTTTGTTTCAGGTGACACAATGAAGCCAAGGGCATGGTTGCTGTCATTGGAGGGTCAAGTGGTCACGGGACCTCACCTTAATTTCACAACTGGTCTGGCTGCCATTTTTGCCAGCTACTACAATTTAAATTTGAAGTATGCTGAAGATGCCTCTTGCACTCTGGAATTTATCCAAAGGTAATGTCTACATTAATATTGTACTTGAGGGCTTGTTTTTTATTTGGTGGGTTAAACAAGGAATGTTTGGATGTGTTGTGTTTTTGCGAGCCGCGCATTCAGGGCCGTCCTTAGGGGGGTGCAACTGGTGCGGTCGCTCTTGCCTAGTCAAATCACACACCTCTGCTTTGTTGCAGGACTGTTCTTGACTGTGTGTTTGTCATGGAAATGTTTTAAGCTGCTGTTATTTAAATGGTTAGGGTTAATATGCACCGAAAAAAAATTCTTGGCCGAAGCCGAACAAAATGAAACACTGGGCCGAAGGCCGAATACCGAACATGGTTTTTCCACATTTTCTCCCCCATGTAGGCCTATTTTGCCATTGCATAAATTAAATAGCCAAAATTTGCTTCTGCGCATCCATTTAGATTAACTGAAAAACAGCACAGATCGCTTAGTGGAGAGTGAAACTCTGATGCGCTCAGTCAGAGAGTGTTCGGCAAGTGAGAATATATCTGAGCTAAACTTATACTCAGCCTCCAACTCACACACTGGCGAGTAAAATCTGAGAATTTATTAGCAATTGGCTAATATTAGACATCATTTAGTCGCCAGAGTGAAGATTTAGTCGCATATGCGAGTGATTTACTCGCAATGTAGAGGGTTCTGCCCTGCTTTAAAAAATTTTTTTTTATTACAAAACAACAATTTAAAAATATTTACTTAACACTGAACATTTTTTTACATTCTAGCAGACATAATACCAACAAAGCACAATTTAACTTAAAATTAATAAGTTAGTAAAATAATATTTTTTGGCCATTTTTGAGACTTGAATCAGGCATGTATTTTTACTGTACAAATAAAGGCAGCCTTGCTGAGCAGAAGAGAATTCATTTAAAACATTAGAACATATTACAGATCCCAATTTGAACACCGTGTGAATGTTATAATAATAAATGTATTAATAGAGTTGTTGTAGGGTAATTATTATTATCATTATTTTATTACTTTTTTATAATTTTATTTTACAGAACAACAGTAAAATTACAATACTAACATTTATTAATGTTGATGGAGTTGTTG
>NW_015659700.1:0-4168 GCF_001515625.1 Sinocyclocheilus rhinocerous | reverse complement strand
ATTCTCATTACGAATTTGGGAAGATGTTTGTCGCACGTATCACATTGTCACTTGCCTTTAAAAAAATTCACAAAAATGTTACTGAGCAACTGACGAGTAACAGTTTCAGCGCAGATTTTCCTCGTGCTTTGGACTTTGAACCCTTGCGCCGCAAGCTCGTGCAGCTCTGTCAGAATACATGCAATTTGTGCGTGCATTAGAAAATATAACATTCTGCAGTTTATTTACTGAACGTTTAAAGGTAATTTCGCGATTTCAATCATCATACAGTAGCCTAACCACCAGCATCAGCCACCTCTTCTTCTCATCGGAGACATGTGATGCAGCACTAAACAGTCTCTCGCTGCCGGTGCTTCGTGCTTGTAATGATTTCTGCGTCTTTCTCTGATAGTTTTAAATACTTTTACACTGCCGACATGTTTGCTGCATTAGTGCGTGCCTCTATTTGATCGCGTTAGTCATTGTTCGGTACATATTATAGTTTTAAATACTTTTACACTGCCGGCATGTTTGCTGCATTAGTGCGTGCCTCAATTGGATCGCGTTAGTCATTGTTCGGTACATATTATTCGGCCTTTTTCGATTATTCGGCCGAACACCAAAAACTTTTTTTTTTGCTATTTTCGGCCGAATAATTTCGGTTGCCGAACATTCGGTGCATCCCTATTAATATCACCTTGTTCTATCACTTTTTTGCTCTGTACTGCAACAGCAGTGACCCACTGATGGTGGTGACTGGGAACTGACACCTTTTTCATCCCACTTGAATGAAACTAACAGCTTTCCTCTCTGACTTTTTGTTTATAGGTGCATCAATCCTGAGACAGGCACAAAGTCAAAGAAACAGAGAGGACATCTCAACCAGCAAGTCTGTACACTGATCAGGAAACTCATTGACTTTGAATGGATGTTAATCTAGTGTGTAAGCAGTAGAAAAACATTTATTTCATAATGAGATTTTCCCCAATTTTCAATTGTTTTAGTTCAATGAAAGGTTAGATATTTGTGAATTTTTTAAAATAAAAGATCAAAATGATTAACAATGCAGATTTATTTTCACAGCCTTCTTTGATCATATTTACCAAGGGTGCCAATAATTCTGACCACGACTGTATGCAGTAAGATGATCCCTAAATATGTTCTATAGTGTCTCCTGGTTCAATGGAGATAAGCATGACTGTCTGAACCTCTTTGCTAGAAAGTTTAGACAGAATTTATTAAACTAAATGTGTAAAATTGATCATGTTTTTGTGTTTATTTGAATTTAACATGTCTTTTCAATGTTATAGGTTATTGATGTGTTAACAGATAAAAACATAAAAATGACAGTATTTTACAATAAATTAACAGTAAATTTTATTTTAATTTATAAAATGATAATTTTTTTAAATTAACAATAAATTTAACAGTAAATTAACTGGCTGAGTTGCATTACTTTTATCGTTAAAACTGTAATTCTACAGCAGCATACTGCTAAATTGCAGTAATCTGATGGCATTAACTGTAACTTCACAATTAAATACATTAATTCAACAGGAGCATACTGCTAAAAATCATTTACAGTGTACTTATTTATGTTTTCTATGTACTTATTTATGTTTTTCTATTAAATGCAATTGCACATTTTCCCGTTTACGAAACCTTTTGAGTCTCAAATACTAAAAAATGCTATTTTCTTGAAACTACATAAAAACCCTTGTCAGACCAACAAAATTACCTCAAATGTTGTCCCAACTAGTCAAACACAGTTGTCTGAACAAAGAATTACATAGTGTTGAAATTTTAGGGCTTTGTGAGTTCCCAGCATGCATTGCAGCATGAATAAATTATGCAGTTACTGTTATAGGACTATTGTTTTGCTGTTTGCTGACTTAATTTAAACTTTTTGTTGTTGTTTTATCATTATTGTTAGTTATTTGTTGTACTGTAATGTAAAGAGCTCATATTTTTTATATTTGTTGGTTGTCACCGTTCTTGAGGTTAGTGTGTCTAGTTTTGAGGCCTAGAGAATGTTTAGCCACTTATATTCATTTTCTGGATATCTTAGTCTTGTAAGTTGTTTTACAAGCTAAGACAATGTTGTCTACATAAGACTAAATTATCCATTAAGGTTTATCATTCGTAAATAAATATAAAATCAATAATGTGGTGACTTTTTAAACATTCTTTTTTTCTTCCAGGAAACAGAAAAAAATCAATTACTTCAACGGCAATAATTATTGTTTTAGTTGCTGTGACAATTTTTCTATTTGCAACAAAGCAATCAGCATTGCATGAACAAACAAATTTACATTGGCTAAACAAAGTATCTGTACTGAGAAGAACTAAAATACTATTGTTGAGGGAACTCAAAAGTCTTACTGCATCAAGTTGCCTTATTTTTTTTATGTTTTCTCAACTATTTATGTTTTACAGTGAAGAATGAATGATGTACGGCATGCCCACATTAATCAGGCGCTTGATCATCTAAGGACAAGAGAGAAAACCTGATAAAAAATTATAATAAAAATGTATCTTATTTATTTATTGCTGTCAAACATCAAAACATAGAGATTTTATTTTAAACTAAAGCTTCTCTTTTGTTGACAATACATTTATGAACAATTATCATTACAAGATTGGGAAGAAGGCTGGCACATGCTGCCTCTTCACATGCATTCTATAAGTGAGCCCAACTTACAGCACTTGCAGATTTCATGTGGAGCAGCATTTACTGTGAACCAATCCTCTCAGAGACACTGGCACACATTTAGAAAGTTTTAAATATTGTATTTTATTAAATGTTTTTTTTTAATAATTAATAAACAGAGACTCAAATATGTGTCCTTCTGGGTTATTACAATATTTGATGGTACATTTAATATTTATTTTCATTCTGAATGAACTGTTGACAATATACATATGTGATGCGATCTAGGAAAACCCAACACATGGTGAAATTTTCCCTTTTTAGGTTTTGATACCAACAAAAGTTATGGCTATCTGAAGTTGGCTGATAGCTATGATTTTCCGGAATGGAATTTTGAGAAAAATGGGTTTAAAGTGATACGGGTTTCACTTTCACTTCTACTTAACGATCGCTGTCTGTCAGGAGCGCTATACTGCATCATTACACAAACAGACTGACGTTACCCTGAAGAGGACATTTTTCCGTTGTTTATCATGATGGGCATAGTCTCTGAACTTTTGATCACCCCTTGTATGTTTAGACAGCACGAATAGTGTACCGTGTAGTTTACATTTAGAAAAGCAAGCGCAGTGCACCTGTGCATATAACAGACTGTCATCGGACTCCTCCTCTTTAGTAACTTCATCATCCGATCCTTCATCTCTGGATGTGAAATAGTCCATTATAACATCTTACTGACATCACTGACATCACCAAGATTGAGCAGACTGAGACGAGCAAGATCGTCTAAGTTAGAGATCGACCGATATATCGATTTACCGATATTTTTCCCGACATGCAAGCATTTTACCATAATCGGATATCGGTTTTGTAATATCGGATTCACCGATAAACGCCGCCATCTTGTGGGTGTTTTGAGAATTGCGCGCAGGATCGCTATTGCAGTGCGTCTGAGGGGAGATGAGACAACAACAACGGCATGGTGCAGGTACTTGATTTGCTGTAGTAAACTTTATTTAACATAACAGCCATTTATGCACAAATTAGATGCCTGATATGTAGTTTATGCAGCTTGGCTCTAGGGCTGTCACGATTATGAAATTTGGCTGACGATTAATTGTCTAAAGATAGTCACGGTTATTGCGATTAATTGTCTGTTTTAGGGCTTTGGCGATTATGCCGATTATCACAATTGTCTGTTTTTATGGCTCGATTATGCCGATTATCGCGATTAATTGTCTGTTTTTTTTTTTATGGCTTTCATTATATAATTGTTTAATTTAAGGGTTCAGTAAATAATTATGATGTTATCTTTTAATCTTTTTTTATTTTGGAGTGTAAGATTACATAGAGTATTCCAAATTCTAAGAATTGGCCAATACCGATCCAACACCAGCGCTATTTTTTTTCTACACCACTACAGAATATCAATACTGTGTTTGTGGAACTAATGGTCACTCTTTTAAACCCTTTGTTAAACGCAATCCATTAAAAACTCACTTCCTCATTACAGAGAAAAACTAAATTTGAATAAAAATA
>NW_015659699.1:93841-98841 GCF_001515625.1 Sinocyclocheilus rhinocerous | reverse complement strand
TTTTAGTAACACAAACAGACCTAAGTGAAAACCAGGCTTTAGTATGACTATTTATATATATTAAAAATAAATTAACACCTTTTCAAAAATCCCGGTAAATTTGTTCTGGCGATCATATCGTTGTTATGGAGATGATGTGATTACTCTGAGCTGTTTACAAAGCTCCGCTGCTTTTTAATTAGGTTTTCTATGTAAATATGTGCTATTACAGTGTCAAATTATAGAAGGAAAACTCTGCTATAGAAAATTAATATCTAGTTGTAAATTTGTAAACATCTTGTATTCACAGAGATGTTCTGACACAACAGAACCAGGTGTGCGTGAGCTCTCTGTCTTGCAGGGTCACATGTTGTTTGTTTAGATGTCTTTGGTCCATGTTGTGTTCACACCCAGGTTCAGATCGCAGCGTTCACACTTATTCACACCACACTAACAGAGCAATCGCACCAGCTTTAATCGAACCTAACATCACAAGTGTGAACATCCCTATTTGAAATGTCATAGAAACACTTTAGTTCAGCTAAACTCATTCCAGTTAGTTTGTATCTTTAGGTTTGGTGTGCAAGTGGCAGTGTGGATGCTAAGCGAATCAGAACTAAATTTCATGTTCTTTTTTGTTCCGGAGCAAAGGTAAACACACTTAGACCCAATCCCAATTCTACCCCTTAGCCCTTCCCCTTTCCCTACCTTTCTCTGTTGTACGTTCATGTGAAGGGGTACGGGTGTCTCCATTCTCTTTTGGTTGGAGGGGTTGGGGAAGGGGTATAAAATAGAATTGGGATTGGGCCTTAGTGTCTGCTCGAGTGTGTGTGTCCAAGCTGTCAGTGGCTGCTGGAGTTGTGTGTGTGTGTGCGAGTGAGTGTGTGTGCGAGTGAGCGTGTGTGTGAGTGAATGAGAGTGTGTGTGTGTGTGTGAGTGAGTGAGTGTGTGTGTGTGTGTGTGTGTGTGAGTGAGTGTGAGTGAGTGTGTGTGTGTGTGTGAGTGAGTGTGAGTGAGTGTGTGTGTGTGTGTGAGTGAGTGTGAGTGAATGAGAGCATGTGAGTGTGTGTGAGTGTGTGTGTGTGTGTGAGTGAGTGTGAGTGAATGAGAGCATGTGAGTGTGTGTGAGTGTGTGTGAAATTGTGGTCCCCACGGTTACAAAAGCTTATAAATCATACAGAATGAAGATTTTTGAAAATAATAAATAGCAGAAAGTTTCCTGTGAGGGGTAGGTTTAGGGGTAGGGTTGGTGTAGGGCAATAGAATATACGGTCTGTACAGTAGAAAAACCATTACGCCTATGGAGAGTCCCCACAAGGATAGCTGACCAGACTGTGTGTGTGAGTGAATGTGAGTGTGTGAGTGTGTGTGTGTGTGTGTCGCTGGTGTTCTTGTGCAGTGAGGAATACTATGGTACTGGATGATTATTACTATACTCCTGTACTATGGTGCTTCAAAGAATACCATGCTACAGGCACTGCATTCTTCTCCTCTCTCTCAGCAGCATGAGTGTGAGAGTGTGTATGTAGTGTAAGTGTGAGTGTGTGTGTGTGTGAGTGTGTATGCGTATGCAGTGTGTGTGTGAGTGTGTATGCGTATGCAGTGTGTGTGTGAGTGTGTATGCGTATGCAGTGTGAGTGTGTGTGTGTGTAGGTGAGACGCGACGCCCTGCCCTGCGCATGTGACGCGCCGCGGTCTGACTCAGCGGGGGGCAGGGCTCAAACCGCCTCCGTCACGCTGCGTCAGTCCAGAGTCGCACAATTATGAAAATTCCACCTTCCGCTGGAGCTGCAGCGGACGCACACGACTCCCTCCGCCGCCACCGGGCTCTCCTTCCGCGGCTCACCGAGCAGCACGGCGCCGATAGATGGCTAGACGCCCCGGATCAGCGCGTCGCGACTCTGAACGGTGAAGAGAATGGTATGTTACGCATCTCTGCGGTTTTCTAGCGCTTGCGTGGCGCGCACGAGACGAACGCGCTGACAGCTGATCGGGCGTCGCGTCGAGGCGTTCTGGCTCGTGGCTCGCCGCTAGCGTTAGCTGGTGTGACGCGTGTGCGCACCGAGCGCGCTGGAAACACCTGGCGTCGCGTTCGAACGCCGTCGTACGTAGATCACAACGATCCTGCGCGGAATTAACGTAAAGCCTCTGGTTATGGAAACAGTCGAGTTAGCTTAGCCGCTCGCGTTGCGCTCGGTTCCGCAGCTCACTGACACTCAGGGGCATAATAACTGTAACGACGGTTAAATATAACAATATTCAAACAGAAATACTGGCGCGAGTTCTGAGGAAATACCTGCGGTCGGTCGCTCGCGCAGGATTATAATAACGATAGATGTCGCGCTGTTTTTATGTTCAGTAACACTTTGGAAATATGTTTATGTTTGTGAATTCGTTGTAGATGATAAGATGGCGCTCATCGCGTGTTCTGTCAGTGCGGCTGGAGCGTCGCGTGACGCCAGCGATTAATCCAGTGAAGTACAAATCAAGTGAAATCTTCGAATCCAGCGATGGTGAGTGATTAGTATGCGGCTCAAAATCGTGATGGTATCCTAAATTAATGTTTATAAACAGACCTGATGATTTTCATACAGACACTGTGATGTTCAGCAGCTCATGAAAAACTAGTGGCGGTTTATTTTAATCCAACGGCACAAAAATAACTTAAAACTCTTAAAATAAAGGCTCCAAGAGTTTTTTTTTTTTTTTTTACAGAACCATTTTTGGTTCCCCAAAGAATCTTTTTATGAACCGTTCTTTAAAAGAACCATGTTTTCTTAGTGTAAAGAAGCTTATATGCAATGGAAAGGTTCCATGGGTCTTAAAGGGACAGTTCGCCCTAAAATGAAAACTCCGTCATCATTTACTCACTCTCAAATACTTCCAAACCTGTATGGGTTTCTTCTGTTGAACTCAAAATAAGATATTTAGAAAAATGTTGGCAACCACACAGTTGCCTGTAGCTGTTGACTTCCACTGTATTTCCCCCCCTGCTATAGAAGTGAATGGGTGCCGGCAACTGTTTGGAAGAAAGAAACTTATACAGGTTTGAAACGAGTGGAGGGTGAGTAGATGACGGCAGATTTTCAAATATTGTCCTATCCTAACACACCATACTCATTGTGACCTGGTCTTCTCTACTGTGGTCATTCTAGAGGACTGGAACCGGATTTACCTGCGCTGCAGGGTCCTGGGTGTTTTTTAGGGCCTAGGGCTGAATGTTTAGTCTAAACTAGTTGAGCTGACCCTAATGACCTCTGTAAGAACACAATGTACGTGGATGGGTGGCTTGTAGAACTGCGTCTCAAAGCTGATATTTCTGCTCCGTGTCGGAGAATCACTGGTAAATAGAGCTTCAGAGTGAAATTGCATTCAGTCAGTTGGATAATTTAGTTTGGTGGTTTATGGAGTTCTATATTCTGTATTCTATGTTCATACAATGGAAGTCAATGGGGTCCAGTGCTGTTGGGTTCCCAGCGTTCTTCAAAATATCTCCTTTTATGTTCCACAGAAGAAGCGAAGTCATCATGAGCAGCAAATGAGCGTAGATTTTATTCATAGACCTACTTTATATTAAGTGTCTTATTCTTAATCTTGCGTACTAACATGTAAATTAATCATTTGATGCAATGCACTTGCTGTGTACATACTGTTTTTATATTGTACTTATATTTAACAATACCTTCCTGTAGTTATGCAATTCATATCAGTCGTTCCATCTATAATTACAGCGTTGACCCTTAAACCTAATCTAAACCTCACCAAACCACCAAACCTTAACCGTATCCCAAACTCAGCAGCAGCAACAGAGCTTGCAATTCACTTCAACGCAACGTTGTACCCAAGAAGTATTTATTTATTTAGTAAGAACATAGACGCCTAATTTGAAGTGGGATTGAAGTGTTATTGTAATATTCTTCAGAGTTGAAGCTTCTGGAAGTTTTGATGCTATTTCTGGTGGTTGACGCTGACAGCAGCTATTGAAGAGTCACTAGAGTGAGCGGTGGAACCTGTTTGAGGTTAATATGCGCTTCTGTCCGTGTCTCTGAACACGCTTGACTCGACTCTCAATGCATGAAGCTAACGGCTCCGGTTTATAAAACGAATCTGTGCTGTTTAGAAAACCCTCAACTCCAAAGACGTGACGTCTGAGACTCGCGAACGTGTTGAGCTTGTGATGCATACGCGGTCTGTCAGATCTCATTCTCACAGCATGTTTTTGGATTCTGCATTTTTAAAATGATTTGGATGTTTTCTTGACTGATCGGTTAATAGGTAAACAAATTGAACCGACGGCATGTGCAATCTGTCCTGACTGAGATCTGGTTTTTTAATAAACTTTAATATTTAAAATGAAGTTTCGAGTGCTGTATTAAATTTGGACCTGCTTATGTTACATAATATTTTATTTTTGCGCGTTTTTACAGCGTTGCTCATTATAACCAATCACACACGAGTCTGTTGAGCTTAGGAATGCAGTAGCCAATCAGAGGCGTTCAGACTGAAACTCGCGAATTCCCTCATCATAAGCAGCAAAGTGCAGATGTACGTACGATGTAAGTTAGAAATTAATTTATCATACCGTGCATGGACAGCTTTATTGATTATGAGAGCAGTTATGAGTGCTTAAACGCTAGCTAGACTGAATGCTCGTTTAGAGTGTGTTCTTTCACTGCATGATTCAGAATCATAAAATGCATTTAGAATGCTCCCAAAATTCAAGATATGGGGGCAGAAAATTTATATATTTATATCATTTCATATAGTTGATCAATATCGCATGAAGAGTGCCATTTTTTCGCAAAAATCACAAATGTGACATTTATTTTATACAACAGTTCAATAAACAAGAAGTTAATATTAAGAGACTTACGTTTTAGACGCTATATTGCCTATTTTTTGCTCTATTTCGCCAACAAAAATGGATCCAAACAAAGCCACAGCACTGTTTTGTGTCTCTGAGCAACATGACGGTGATTCGTTCCTGAATGAATCAAGCGTTTAAATGATTCGGTTCAATC
>NW_015659699.1:82974-92476 GCF_001515625.1 Sinocyclocheilus rhinocerous | reverse complement strand
TTTTTACAGCGTTGCTCATTATAACCAATCACACACGAGTCTGTTGAGCTTAGGAATGCAGTAGCCAATCAGAGGCGTCCAAACTAGTCATCGCTGAAACTCCAGAGTTTTGTTTTTTTTCAGACTGAAACTCACGAATTCCCTCATCATAAACAACAAAGTGCAGATGTACTTATGAGTGCTCATTTAGAGTGTGTTCTTTCACTGCATGATTCAGTCTAATAAAATGCATTTAGAATGCTCCCAAAATTCAAGATATGGGGGCAGAAAATTTATATATTTATATCATTTCATATAGTTGATCAATATCGCATGAAGAGTGCCATTTTTTCGCAAAAATCACAAATGTGACATTTATTTTATACAACAGTTCAATAAACAAGAAGTTAATATTAAGAGACTTACGTTTTAGACGCTATATTGCCTATTTTTTGCTCTATTTCGCCAACAAAAATGGATCCAAACAAAGCCACAGCACTGTTTTGTGTCTCTGAGCAACATGACGGTGATTCGTTCCTGAATGAATCAAGCGTTTAAATGATTCGGTTCAATCACAATGACTCACTTATTAACAGTGACTTGCTGCCACCTACTGGCGGTTTTAATTTCACATTTTAAAGTACCTTTTTATATATTTTTTAATCATTTCAAATATCAGTATTCACCGTTTTAAGATTAAAATATCGAAACATTATTTATGCATTTGTAACTGCAGGTTAAAACATTCGTGCCTTGCATTAAACCATGTGTATATGCATCTAATGCCACTTCAGACGCAGCTTCTGTGTCGCATTGCATGACTTTTGTTGATAATGATTTTATTTGTTTGGTAACAGCCCCAAATGTCTTATTATTGTTTATTGATTAAATGTAAGAATTTGACACACTTCTAGAAAAAAAATGGCTTTACAAAGGTAAAACTGCCCATAAAGGGTAAAAATCATTTTAAACTTGTTGGAAAAGATTAATTTCTAGCACTGCTGTGAACTGGCCAGCACACAGAGGCAGTCCTGCAGTGCAACACACTCAGCAAAAAACTGATTATCAATCATTACCGATAAAATCCCAGAAATATGTGACCCTGTCTGTGAAAACCCAGCTAAAGTCAGTTTTTGGTGATTTATTGTTTTCTGTATAAAATCATCCTTCATAAGGTAAAGAACATTCTGTTAAAATGTAACATTGATATCTTTATTACTGATTGAGTAAGACTGTCAAAGATTGAAATCATAGTGAAATTAATGGTTGAAATCAAACTTTGATGCTTATCTCATAATTAGATTTTGAGACTTTAGCCTGGATTTCACAGAGAGGGTCACATGTAGAGAGATCATCTTTTGTCAACATCGCACACCCCTAGGCTAGATATTTAATTCTTCTTTGCTAAGTGATTGTTTGGTACACCTAATTCACTGATTATCGTAAAATAATCTTTTATCTTAGAATTAGGTTTTCTCTACGATAACGAGGAGGACAAGACAAAAAATATGCATCATATGTATATAAAGTTTTATTTTATTTATTTATTTATTTTGGGGGGGTGGCTGGATAGGGGGACCCACCAAGAGCTTTGACACAATTCGAACACTGGATAGAACAATATTAGAAAATCTGGAATCTGAGGGAGCAAAAAAATCTAAATATTGAGAAAATCATCTTTAAAGTTGTCCAAATGAAGTTCTTAGCAATGCATATTACTAATCAAAAATTAAGTTTTGATATATTTACAGTAGGACATTTACAAAATATCTTCATGGAACATGATCTTTACTTAATATCCTAATGATTTTTGGCGTAAAAGAAAAATCTATAATTTTGACCCATACAATGTATTGTTGGCTATTGCTACAAATATACCCCAGCGACTTAACACTGCTTTTGTGCTGCAGGCTCACAGATGGTTTCTAGATGATTTCTGATCTGATCTATTTACTGAGACGACTGTGTGTGTGTGTTTCAGCCAAAACTGTGTAAGACTTTTTCTTCACACAGAAACTTAAGAGTCACATGCTCAAGATTACTGTAATAATACCAGACCTGAACGAGAGAGAGAGAGAGACTGTAATTCACTCTAACCTCGAGCAGCTAAACTGTGTTTAAATATGAGATTCAGTAGTTTGACTCAAACACCGTAATTTATGATCTGAGGCAGTCTGTGGAGAAACTCCCTTTAGTCCCATTCAGTGACGTCTGTAATTGGAAGAAACTGTCATTAATAATAAAGTAAATAGTTTCATTTAGAGTCTAGATAAGAGCTCATTCTGTGTGAGAGAGAGTCTGGTGTGTTTGTAAAGGCGAGTGTTTTGACTAATTTGATACTGTGATATCAGTGTCACTCACACACACACACACACTCTCTCTCTCTCTCTCTCTCTCTCTCTCACACACACACACACACACGCACACTTTCTCACATACACGCACAAACACACACTCACTCACACACACTCTCTCTCACACACACACACACACTTTCACACACACACACTTTCACACACACACACACACACACACAGCTTAAACACACAAAGCTCCAGCTGAGTTCAGATTTGAAGGTGAAGGACGATCGGTGGATGTTTGACCCACTTTCATGAACTATTTAATCAGTAAATGAAAGCAGATTTCCTCCGTATGAGCGTCCTGCAGTCAGACACTATATACGCACTGCGGTATATATCGTCATTTCAGTCACACACCAGGGTGTTGAACTTTTAGGAGCCTCTTCTGCTCACCAAAGCTGCATTTATTTGAAATAGAAATCTTTTGTAACATTATAAATGCCTTTTCTGTCACTTTTGATCAATTTGATGATCTTTTGAACGGTGGTGTATATGTATAGTGTATTGTAAAATAAAATGCAGTAATGAACATGACTCTGTTCTCAGACTGACAGCGGTTTGTGTTTGAGAGTCACTGACCTCTAGTAGTTCTGCAGTGACCCCTGATGACCTGGGGTCGTTGTGTTGTGTTTGACTGCAGGAATGATGGTTTGGTTTGAAATCTCAGGAAGCTGGTTTTGTGTGTTGGACTCGGTGTGATTTGGTTTGGGTTCAGTCAGTGCAGGTGTGTTTGTTATCTGTGAACGCTCTGATAAAGTCACTGCTGTTATCTCTGCGTTTATGGAGCTTGAGTGCCATGAGCTTCATAGCGTTTATCAGAGATGCTCATCTGAGATGTGTGTCATTTAATTCATTTAGCGTTTGATGGAGTCACGTACAGAGACGCTGGATCTAATCATGAAGATTCATCTCCGTTTGCATCTTCATGATTACACATCTTATGATTCATTTACATTTCATTATTTAGCAGTTGCTTTTATCCAAAGTGAATACAACAAGCGATTCTTCACAAGTGCTCGTAATATACACACTACCAGTCAAAAGCTTTTTTTAAAGCAGTCTTTTCTGCTCGCCAAGCCTGCATTTATTTGACCCAAAATAGAATTAATATTGTGAAATATTTTTACTATTTAAAATAACTGTTTTCTATGTGAATATGTGTTAAACTGTAATTTATTTCTGTGATGTGCAGCTGTATTTTCAGCATCATTACTCCAGTCTTCAGTGTCACATG
The DNA here is from genome assembly GCF_001515625.1 of Sinocyclocheilus rhinocerous. NCBI lineage: Eukaryota > Metazoa > Chordata > Actinopteri > Cypriniformes > Cyprinidae > Sinocyclocheilus > Sinocyclocheilus rhinocerous. The sequence continues at coordinate 88,903 of NW_015659699.1, read as the reverse complement.
ATCTTCAGAAATCATGAAAATATGCTGATTATTAGAAACATTTCTGATTATTATCAATGTTGAAAACAGTCGTGCTGCACTAGTATCTGATGGCTTTGGTGAGCGGCTCCACTTGCACCGTCTCGTCCAGCTGATCTTTATGCAGCAGATCGATGAGGAAGTCCAGCGATCGCTCGTGAACGCTCATCTCCGAGTACAGCGTGCCCATGCGCTTGTACACCTCCACGCCGCACTGACTCAGAGCTCTGAGGAGCCAATCACACACGCAAACCACACACATCAACCCTTGCATCTGAAAAGAGCTTTCCTTGAGAAGCATTGCATTTATACACACTGAATTATGTGTGTGCATATGTATATATAACACTGCCATTCAGAAGTTTGGGATCAGTGAGATTTTTAATGGCGTCTCTTCTGCTCATCAAGGCTGTATTTATTTGATCAAAAACACAGTAAAAATGTCTAAATATTATTATAATTTAAAACAGCTGTTTTCTATGTGCATATCTGTTAAACTGTAATGTATTTCTGTGATGCGCAGCTGTATTTTCAGCATCATTACTCCAGTCTTCAGTGTCACATGATCTTCAGAAATCATGAAAATATGCTGATTATTAGAAACATTTCTGATTTATTATCAATGTTGAAAACAGTCGTGCTGCACAATATTTTTGCGGAAACTGTGATGCATTTTATTTTTCAGGATTCACAGATGAATAGAAAGTTCAGAAGAACAGCATTTATCCGAAATTGTTCAAAACATTCTTACTGTTCAAAAACTTTCGACTAGTAGTGTAAGGTTTCAGATATTGTTAACCAGATTCGTTTAGGTTTTTCTATGCTGTTTTTCAGCAGCAGCGTAGGTGCAGATGAGTTACTGTACCTCATTCTGGTTAGTTGTTTTCTGTAAGATGTTATAAAATAAAGCTGTTTGTTGATGTGGTGTTAAACACAGGTTTACACTGATCTGCTCTGCTGCAATCACAACAGTCTGTGCCAGTGAGCGAGTCTCATACACCGTAAGCTCTCTCTCTCTCTCTAATATTCTTGTTCTCGGTCAGAAACATTCATCAGCGCCGTCACGACCTCTTGCTGATTAACTGTGCTGAGAAACGCAGTTTATTTCTAACTAGTCCTGCGGTCTCTCTCTCTCGTCTGCGGTCGTCTGGCCATGTTTCTGTACTCGCTGCTGCGTCAGAAGGATGAAGATGAGGAGTTTGAGGTAGACAGACATCATCTCCGTCTCAGTGTTCATGGCTTTCAGTGTTTCTGCTGAAATATGTGTGTAATCCGCTCGTGTTCGCCGGGGCTGCTGTGAGCTCAGGCTGGGAGTAGAAAGGAACTCTGGGAAATTTAATTAAAAATCCCTGGTGTTCGAGCTCAGTTTTAAAGGAACGGCTTTCTGCCTCACGTCGTTCCAAACCGGTGTGACTTTCTTTCTTTAGTGGAGAACAACTTCAGATATTTTGAGTTCAGTGTTCCCAACATTCTCCAAACTATTCAACAGGAGGAAGTCATGCAGGTTTGAAAAGTCACGAGGGAGAGTAAATGATGAAAGTGTTCATTTCTGGGTGAACTATAGCCTACATGATTTCCAGGGAACCGTGTCTAGATCACTATTGCAGTAACCGGGTTAAATCAGTCCAGTGAGACACAGAAACGTGTGTTAAGGCTGAAGAGGAACTAGTCACTGAGTTTGATGAAGTTTCAGAGCTTCATCACATCTCTGAAGACTCATAAATGATGAACTTTATAATGCTGGTCTCTTTCTGGGTGGCTCTTGAAATCGGGTTTAAGGTAGTAATCTAGTGTTTGTGTTTCTGTAGTTATTATTGTAAACCTCATGATTAGTGTTTAACCAGCAGTCTTGATGTAAATGGTAGTTTAGCTGATACGGCTGAAGGTCAGAGTCACAGTCAGTCTGTTTCATTTCACAACACTCATTCTGTATAAATCGCTATAGAAATAAAGGAGATGTAACAAACTTTATGTGAGTATATGTATGCAGGTGACGTTAGATGTTTGTAATAGTTGACAACTGAAGGTTTGTGTGTTTATGTATATATATTCTGTTTATGTATATATATATATACTGTATTCTATATATAGTACCAGTCAAATGTTTGGACACACGAATGGGAAAGTGTCCAAACTTTTGACTGGTACTGTACTATACCAAAGAATATCGGCCGATATAGTGATATCGGCCTTTTTTCACTCCCTAATATCGGTATCGGTGCAAAAAACCCCATATCGGTCGGGCTCTAGTCATGACAAACCTAATTACTATTAGCTGATGTGAATCCCATGGTTAAAGTGTTTAATATTTATATGGCCGTGTGTACGATCTGATCTGATCTGCATCAAACACTGATGGCTGTGAGCAGCAGGTTGAGTTTCTCACTGGAATGTGGAGCTTATTCGGACCCCTGCGGACCCTTGGGCTGAAGCTCAGCCCGTCCGTCGTTCATTCACACGACACAAGGTGCTCTGTTTGCTCTGAGTGCCTTCTGTGCCTTCTGTGTTTTCACTCAGGTCTGTTCTGATGGCTCTCAGACTGCAGCGAACAACAGCGTTACATGCAGATAAATACATGTGACCAAACATATAACTGTGCATAATTAGGACAGCAAAATAAATAGCAAATTAACTTTTAATGGGAGTAAACATTGTTGGTCAGTTGTCCAATCGATCTCTTCTGCTGTACAGCATTTTATTCTTCAGCCGGTATTCTCTTAGTAGCCTAATTTTGTTGGACCTGTGAAGTTCATGGCTATATAAATGCATTGTATATTGATTTTTAAGTACATTTGTTACCTTTGTTACCAGACTTTTCAATGGCCCATCTCACACCTAACACGAGCAGCGTGCATTTAATTCAGCATCTGTATGATGAAAGACGTTTTCTTGATGACATGTTTAATGTCTGTTTTTTCATCCTTTTGGAAGTTCATCCTATCTGTTTAGTTGTGAACTTTTTAAATTTTTTTTATTTAGATCTTGTAATGTGTAATCCAGTGAAACGACAGGCTCTTGTGATGTGTGCAGGACTTCTCCAATCATTTAGTCTGGTTAAAGTCCTCCTCTTTCTTACAATCCACTACATGCTCATTTGGATCTGCATCCGTTTGAGAGCCACGCCCACATCTCAACATCCAATCAACAACCGATGCATAGAACCAAGTCCCGCCCTGTGTTTTTCGTTTCAATAATTTGTTACGCTCAGATGAATGTCACAATCATGAAGAAAAGATCTGATGCTGCTTCCGTTACGTCGAGACTTTTCAGTTTTTGGTCATCATCGTTATTAGACTTAAATGCAATGTTTTCAGTGTGAAATGTCAGTCGGGGGGAGAGTGACCGTCTGAAATATGCTGCTGCTGCTTTATGTTGATCCTGTTTTTCTTCTGCAGTCCCAGAAGTCCTGGATCGAACACAGTTTCACCAAGAGGGAATGTGTCTATATACTGCCCGTGTCAAAAGACCCGCACAGGTACGTCACGCGCTTCACGTTATTATTAAAGGCTCAGACTTTGTGTGTCATCCTGCAGCGTTTGTGCTGCAAGTCCAAACATCGCCGATGGGACTGAATCAAGCTCGAGTGCAACCGCATGACTTCATTCAATTGAGTTCATTTCACGTGTCGTTATCATGTGCATAGTAGTTCTGGTTTCCCTCTAATATGACTTTTGTTTGTTTTTGCAGATGCCTCCCAGGATGCCAAATCTGTCAGCAGCTCGTGCGGTGAGTGTCACGAAACATGACGTTTGACACAGTCGAGATGTTCAGATGGAGCGTGTGCTGATGTGTGTGTGTGTGTGTGTGTGTAGATGCTGCTGCGGGCGTCTGGTTCGGCAGCACGTGGGCTTCACCGCCACACTGGCAGTGAAATACTCAGACGTGCGCCTGACCGAGGGCGAGCTGTCCGATCTGGAGCAGTGGTCAGTGGAGAAGCACACGGAGGAGAGTGTTCTGATTGGTCGGGGGTTAATGATGTCACTCAGTGCAGTGTTCTGATTGGTCGGGGGTTAATGATGTCACTCAGTGCAGTGTTCTGATTGGTCAGGGTTAATGATGTCCTGGTCTGCTCTCTGCAGTATGTGCGTCTCTCCTATGACTCCCGTCCGGAGGCCATCCTGAGGCTCATGCTGAAGGAATGGCAGATGGAGCTGCCAAAGATCGTCATCAGCGTTCACGGTGGAATCCAAAACTTCGACCTGCATCCGCGGATCAAGCAGGTGGTGGGAAAAGGACTGATCAAAGCTGCTGTCACCACCGGAGCCTGGATCCTGACCGGAGGGGTCAACACAGGTCACACACTCATTACTAGTGCATCATGGGTACAGACGGGCGGCACCAGACACTCTACCTGCTGTACAGACGGCAGACTCAGCGAATATATGTGTGTGTGATTTCACAGCGGCAGTTACAGGATTAACTTGATTATCATAATGACAGTCATTTGAGTTTAAAGATCAGGTTGATACACTTTATTAGTGTTTACACACTCACAGTGCCTCTAAACACACACTCCCTTCTGAACACACACACTTCTGTAGAGGGGTCACGACCCCTTGAGGGTCACGGTCACTGTAAACCGCTGACTGTGAGTGTTTTTCCACTGTGTTTCCAGGTGTGGCCAAACATGTGGGTGACGCTCTGAAGGAACATATGTCCAGATCGGCTCGGAAAATCTGTACGGTGGGAATCGCACCCTGGGGAGTGATCGAAAACAGGAACGACCTCATCGGAAGAGACGTGAGACTCATTTATAACACGCGCGCACACACACACACACACACACACACACATACATATATGCGGCCCATTTATGACCCTTTTTATACGTGACCATCACTGTGAATCTCACTGAACAACTGCATCACGCCAACAAAACAATAGTTTCTTGAGCAGCAAATCAGCATATTAGAATGATTACTGAAGATCATGTGAAACTGAAGACTGGAGTAATGATGCTGAAAATACAGCTGCGCATCACAGAAATACATTACAGTTTAACAGATATTCACACAGAAAACAGCTTTTTTAATTTGTAATGATGTTACTCAGTTATACAATTTTACTCTTTTTACTGTATTTTTGATCAAATAAATGCAGCCTTAGTGAGCAGAAGAGACTTCTTTCACACACATTAAACAATATTAATGACCTTAAACTTCTGAACGGTAGTGTACAAACATCAATGATTTAAATATTACAACAGTAATGCTGGACAGTATGAACAAATTCTGTATCTTAAATCAGAAATAAATTAGTGTTTCAAATCACAAAAAATGTTTCAGAAGCATCTGTATGAAAGCATAAAATCATTGTCTTGTTTGTGTGTGTGTGTGTGCGTGTGTTCAGGTTGTAGCGCCGTACCAAACCCTGCTGAATCCTCTCAGTAAACTCAACGTGCTGAACAACTTCCACTCTCATTTCGTCCTGGTGGATGATGGGACAGTCGGGAAATATGGAGCTGAAGTCAAACTCAGGAGAGAGCTGGAGAAACACATTAACCTGCAGAGAATCCACGCCCGTGAGACACACACATACACACACAAACACACACACACACAGATAAATACACACACACACACACAGATAAACACACACTTTTGAGTCGTAAGCATCTGTTATCCTGCAGTCTTCATTCAGACTTTCACATGTAAGAATTACATTAAAGTGATAAACTAAAAAAAAAAACATAAATGCAAAACTAAGTGATCAGAAAGTCATAAATGTAATTTTTATACATATATTATAAATATATATATGTGAAATATAAATATATATATGAAACCTCCTACAGTACTGTTAAAAGTTTTAGGCACTTGTGTAAAAATTGATTTTCTTTATCAATTAACTTCTATTAACTAAATTAAATCAGAATTTGGTGTGAGCTTCCTTTGAGTTTAAAGCAGCTTTA
>NW_015659699.1:79859-81988 GCF_001515625.1 Sinocyclocheilus rhinocerous | reverse complement strand
CTCTCTCTCTCTCTGTCTCTCTCTCACACTCTCTCACACACTCACTCTCTCACTCACTCACTCCCTCACTCTCTCACACACACACACACACTCTCACACACACACACACTCTCACACACTCTCACACACACACACACACACACACTCACTCACTCAGTATTTGGTCAATAAGCTGCGGTTTATGAGAGACACACACATGCAGCAGGTCCCATCAGTGTTTGACCCTCGTGTGTGTGTTTCAGATCACAGTGTTTCCTGTGGGCTCGGAGGACCATCAGGACATCGATGTGGCCATCCTGAAAGCTCTGCTCAAAGGTCAGTGGAACGACCCTCATCATCTCTCTGTGTGTGTGTGAGTGTGTTTGATCCAGGCATTTCTGCTGCAAATGAACCAAATCAGACCATCATCTCCTGAACCTCCATCACACAGACACATGATATTGGTTTGTTTTGGAAGATGGATCCAGATAAACTTTTACAGTATTTCAAAGAATGTTTTTATAGAATTGTATATACAGAATTTAGTCTTTTTATTTTAAGCTAAATTTTATAAAATGTATCTGTTGAATCTGTATGTGTCATGTAAAACCTGTGAAGCTGGTATAGCAGCAACCAACACACACTCACTCTCTCTCTCTCACACAGACACAGACACACACACTCTCTCTCTGTCTCACACACAGACACGCACAGGCTGACTGCTGGGGTTGCTGCAGGTTAAGCATGTTCAGATGCTCAAACATTTACTGCGGTTTGAGAAGAAACACTTTATCAAAGTCTAAACTTCGTCACGTCTCCTCTGACATCATCTCGTGTGTGTGTGTGTGTGTGTGTGTGTGTGTGGGTTCACAGGCACGAACGCGTCGGCCTTCGATCAGCTGGTCCTGACGCTGGCGTGGGATCGGGTGGACATCGCTAAAGATCACGTGTTTGTTTACGGACAACAGCTGCTGGTTTGTACCCGTGTGTGCTGATAAACACAGAGAGAAACAGTTGTTGTGTTTGTAGTGAACACACACACACACACTCTGTGACCTACTGACCTCTCAGCACATTCTGATACACTAACAAATATCATGATGCTTAAACGTACCATGTGTACATATTCTGTAAACTTGATGAACATCAAGGAAATGTGACCGTAATATATTACTATTGAAAAATAATATGACCAACAAAAGTGAAGCAGGAGAGACTTATGTTCACTTTTAAAGTGATAGTTCACCTAGAAATCATCATTGTCATCACTTATTCTCCCTCATGTTGTTCTGAACCTGTGACATTCTTCTGTCAAAAACAAAAGATATTTTGAAGAATGTTGGGAACCAAAAAATATTGGACCCCACTGACTTTCATTGACCCCATTGATACTCATTGTATTGACAAAAAAAAGGACTTTCTTCAAAATATTTAGTTTTGTTGATGATTATTGGGTGAATTGTCTCTAAGATTAGAAGCAATGTGAATGACAGTTCTGGGCTCTGAGTTCAACACTCAGTGTTACAGTGATTAGAAAGTATTAAAGTTAGTGTGTGTGTGTGTGTGTGTAGGTGGGCTCCCTCGAGCAGGCGATGTTGGATGCGTTGGTGATGGACCGTGTGGAGTTTGTTAAGCTCCTGATAGAGAATGGTGTCAGCATGCACCGGTTCCTCACAATCACACGTCTGGAGGAGCTCTACTAAACTTCTTATTTGGGCAAGCAAAGATGGCTATATGGTTGTCAAGAAAAAGTAAATTGAATGATAAAGGATCAACTGATGCTATTTCAATATTGAAGGGATTAATAAAATCCCGTATTAGTATAGAGTATAGTTATTATAAGGTGATAAATGATCTGCAGATGTTCAAATATAAATGGGAAGTTAATCAATGCATTTGTGAAGTTGACTCTGATGAAGGTTTGCAAATTTATATTTGAGTAATGTTTGTTTTATAAACTTGCACCAAAAACTGATTTTTTTTATTTTATTTTTTTTATTTATTTATTTTTTCTCTTTTTTTTTTCTCCTTTGATGTCAATCTAAATTTTTAAACTTTTTGTAATAAAGAGACCATAAAAGTCAAGTCTCTCTCTCTCTCACACACGATGCGCAAAACTCCGCATTTGAACAGTCAATAGCAAATACTTA
>NW_015659699.1:77766-79560 GCF_001515625.1 Sinocyclocheilus rhinocerous | reverse complement strand
TCTCTCTCTCTCTCTCTCTCTCTCTTACACACACACACACACACACACACACACACACGCTGCTTCTCAAACACTGAGCATAAACTGGACATAAATCTGAACATTACTATTCTCACAGAAACAAACTCCGACCAATCCGACGCTCTATCACCTGGTGAGGGACGTCAAACAGGTAAAGCTGTTCAGCTGATGCACGCGCGTGTCTGACGCCAGACTGCAGTACGTCTTGAGTTTTATTCCCTTGTGTTTTTTGCTAGGGTAACCTCCCGCCCAACTATAAGATCACGCTGATCGACGTGGGGCTGGTGATCGAGTATCTGATGGGAGGAACGTACAGGTGCAACTACACACGCAAACGCTTCCGCATCATCTACAACAACCTGCACGGGAACAGCCGGGTAAACCAGCGCTAACAGTGTTTATATCAGCCGAAACATGTACTAAGAATTTTACTTTAAGGTTTTGAGATTGTAATTTAATTTTTTCATAATTTAATAACACATTTGCATGTTCACGGTTCTCTGATGCCGGTTAATGGTCACATGACATGCAGATCAAAGTGTTTTTTTTTCTTTCATATTTTAAAAATCTTTTCGGTGTTTGTTTTATTTGAAAATAATTTCTGCATTTTAATTTTACTTTATTTTTATTTAATTATTAGATCAGAATGAAAGATCTAATGCTTTGTGTCTGTCTCTGTGTGTGTGTGTGTGTCTATCTGTCTGTTTTTTTTGTTCTGTCTGTCCATCTTTGTGTCTGTTACTCTGTCTGTCATTCTGTCTGTCCACCTCCCCATCCGTCCGTCTTTCTGTTTGTTTGTCTGTCGTTCTGTCCGCCTGTCTATCTCTATATCTGTATGTCTGTCTGTCCTTCTGTCTGTCTGTCTCTATATCTGTCTGTCCTTCTGTTTGTCCGTCCGTCTTTCTGTTCGTTTGTCTGTCCGCCTGTCTATCTCTATATCTGTCTGTCTGTCGTTCTTTCTGTCTGTCTGTCTCTATATCTGTCTGTCCTTCTGTCGTTTTTTCTGTCTGTCTCTATATCTGTCTGTCATTCTTTCTTTCTGTCTGTCTGTCTCTATATCTCTGTCGTTCTTTCTTTCTGTCTGTCTCTATATCTCTCCGTCCCTCTGTCGTTCTGTCCGTCTGTTGTTATTTCTGTCTGTGTGTCTGTCTGTCTCTGTGTCTGTCGTTCTTTGTCTGTCTGTCTCTATATCTGTCTCTGTCTCTATATCTGTCTGTCGTTCTTTGTCTGTCTGTCTGTCTATCTCTATATCTGTCTGTCGTTCTTTCTGTCTGTCTCTATATCTGTCTGTCCATCTGTCGTTCTTTCTGTCCGCCTGTCTGTCTCTATATCTGTCGTTCTGTCTGTCTGTCTCTATATCTGTCTGTCCATCTGTCGTTCTTTCTGTCCGCCTGTCTGTCTCTATATCTGTCGTTCTGTCTGTCTGTCTCTATATCTGTCTGTCCATCTGTCGTTCTTTCTGTCCGCCTGTCTGTCTCTATATCTGTCGTTCTGTCTGTCTGTCTCTATATCTGTCTGTCCATCTGTCGTTCTTTCTGTCCGCCTGTCTGTCTCTATATCTGTCGTTCTGTCTGTCTGTCTCTATATCTGTCTGTCGTTCTTTCTTTCTGTCTGTCTCTATATCTGTCCGTCCTTCTGTTTGTCCGTCCGTCTTTCTGTTCGTTTGTCTGTCCGCCTGTCTATCTCTATATCTGTCTGTCTGTCGTTCTTTCTGTCTGTCTGTCTCTATATCTGTCTGTCCTTCTGTCGTTTTTTCTGTCTATCTCTATATCT
>NW_015659699.1:61744-75889 GCF_001515625.1 Sinocyclocheilus rhinocerous | reverse complement strand
TCTGTCTGTCTCTATATCTGTCTGTCCATCTGTCGTTCTTTCTGTCCGCCTGTCTGTCTCTATATCTGTCGTTCTGTCTGTCTGTCTCTATATCTGTCTGTCGTTCTTTCTTTCTGTCTGTCTCTATATCTGTCCGTCCTTCTGTTTGTCCGTCCGTCTTTCTGTTCGTTTGTCTGTCATTCTGTCCGTCTGTTGTTCTTTCTGTCTGTCTCTCCATCCGTTCTGTCTGTCAGCGGTCAGGTCGACACACAGCTGGCAGCTCCCATGAGTCCTTCAGCATTCAGGCAGATAAAAAAGAGAAGACGCGACACAATCACTTCATCAACACGGCGCAGCCCTACAAACCCAGGGTAAGACGAGTGTTTGAGCGTGTTTGTCTGTCGCATCTCTCGCAGCAGCGTGTGTTTGATCGTGTGTTTTTCCTCCTCAGCTGGACTCTGTCTCCGAGCAGCAGAAGAAGAAGAGTAAGGAGGAGGTGGTGGACATCGACGATCCGGAGACGCGCAGGTTCCCGTACCCCTTCAACGAGCTGCTGGTGTGGGCCGTGCTGATGAAGCGGCAGAAGATGTCTCTGTTCTTCTGGCAGCACGGCGAGGAGTCCATGGCCAAAGCTCTGGTGGCCTGCAAACTGCTGCGCTCCATGGGATACGAGGCCAAGAAGAGCGACGTGGTGGACGACACCTCCGAGGAGCTGAAGGAGTATTCCAAGTGAGTTGAGTCACCTTCATTTCTACAATACAGACTGTTTCAAAGCAGCTTCACGGTAATGAATGAAAAAACAACAGAATCATTGATGCAAACATTAGAAATGAGGCTGCTGTGTCTTCATTCAGCTCCAGTCAGTTCAGTGTTGATTCAGTGTGATCATACCTGTCAACCCTCCCGTTTTTCCCGCGATTCTCACGTATTTTACCATTCTATCCTGCTACCATCCAGTTTAAATATTTTCCCGTTTCAGATTTAAAGGGATAGTTCACCCAAAAATGAAAATTAGCCCATGATTTACTCACCCTCAAGGCATCCTATGTGTATATGACTTTCTTCTTTCAGATGAATCCAATCAGAGTTATATTAAAAATTGTCCTGGCTCTTCCAAGCTTTATAATGGCAGTGAATGGGTGTTTTTGTTCAACAGTCCAAATAAGGTCAAATAAAGCGCATCCATCCATAATAAAATGTGCGCACAGGCGCATGCGGAACGTCAACAGTTAGCGGAAGTGAGAGAAAAGTGTTTATAACATTTTAAATATGGATATTTTTCTTACAAAAACGCATTGATTCGCTACAGGAGGCCTTTATTCCCCCCCTGGAGACTTTTATTTATTTATTAGACTTTTTTTTTTTTGGGATGAAAACTGTTGAAAAAAAACACCTAGAATGCTTTGAGCGTGAGTAAAACACAGGCTAATTTTCATTTTTGGATGAACTATCCATTTAAGGCCATAAAAAGTTTTAAAAGTACAACGATGTCTTAAATTTGGGGACAGAAAGACAAGAATTGAGATATAGCTTTCACGTCAAAAGGCTATATTTTAATTGATTAAATATGAGTGCTGCAAGTTTCAAAGGCCACATACACACTGCAGCTAAATTCGGTTGTCAGTTCACCTTTTACTGCTTAATCGTGTTCTGTACACTCATAATTCACTAAAATACGGGTGTGACAACCGAATTAACTCTCGAAAAATAGAAATAGTGACAACCGCATTTACAGACATTTTAAGCAGTGTGTACGGAACCGAACTGAACAACTAGTTGTTAATGACGTTTAGGGCTGCAACAACTAATCGATAAAATCGATTATTATCGATCATGAAAATCATCGACAACGATTCTCATTATCGATTAGTCGGGTCTGCCCACAGTGCTGCCCACAAAGCTGTTATCAAAGGCAAAGTAGGCCATTTTTGTTATTATGTGAATAAATACTATTTAGTTGTTTCAGTTTGTTATTTGCCAAAAAAAATGACATTTTTAGAAATTTTTTTTTTTTGACAGATTCCTAAAATATTTTTTTCGTTTTCTCTTATGACAGGTGGTCTAATAAATTGTTAAGCACTGTATGTTTTCATAGCATTTAGTTGGCACATTTGTTTGAAGGACATTGGGCAGAATGTGGAATAGTGTGTTTTTGTCAGTAAAATTAAAATAAAGGAAATAGGATTTTAATCCGATTAATCGAAAAAATTATCTGCCAACTAATCGATTATCAAAGTAATCGTTAGTTGCAGCCCTAATGACGTTTTTAACGTGCATACATGTGTCTCTTCTGTATATGCGGTGAATCACAGGGAAAGCAGTACAAGCCATGCCTCGTTCGTGTTGCCAGATCTTGCTAGAAAAATCAGTGAACAAGACCATAAACCGAAGTAAATCCAAATGCCAAAAGACCAAAATATAGCGACTTGTGTCTGCTCACTTTGATTACTCCACAAACCCGATCGCTTCATGATCCGAGCTTAAACAACAAGCCCAAAAAGCGCTTGTAATGAGTGATCATGGCAACACAGACAGTGTGAAGCTGTGTGAATTCCAAAACATTTCCCATATGACTGGTTTTGTGCTCCAGGATCACGTTTATGTTATAATTGACATGATCTACAGAATTACAGGAATGCTGTAGTAAGCATTTTGAGAATTTCAGTGCTTAAATTTACATTTATGCATTTAGCGGACACTTTTATCCAAAGTGGCGTGTGTGTGTGTGTGCTCAGTGAGTTCGGCACGCTGGCGGTGGATCTGCTGGAGCAGTCGTTCAGGCAGGACGAGACGATGGCCATGAAGCTGCTGACGTACGAGCTGAAGAACTGGAGCAACTCCACCTGTCTGAAGCTGGCGGTGTCGTCGCGCCTCCGGCCGTTCGTGGCTCACACCTGCACACAGATGCTGCTCTCCGACATGTGGATGGGTCGCCTCAACATGCGCAAGAACTCCCGGTACAAGGTACAGCCGCCCCGGCACTCCAGTATCGAGCGAGTATTGAAAGTATCAATACTTAAATAGAAAATATCTTAATTTTAAAAACGGCAGCCCAGAACAATGCTTAGCAGAGGACAGAAAAAACGTCTGTGTTTGAGTTAGTTCACAATAAACAAATTGAAATTGTAGCCTACATAGTTTGTGCAATTACAATTATTTAAACTGAATGTTTAAAGTTCATATTGATCATGTTCTAGTCTGTAATGTTAATATAAATCATACACTGTTGTATTTTATGCGTGCAACAGCCTGTCACTGGCAGTCCCTAATGAAACCATGAACCATGATTTACTAAAGTGACTAGTTCAACTCTAGTATTTGTAGATTTCCATGGTTACCACTACAGTAAACATATTTTAATCATATGTAAACAAATATATAACCTAATAAATTGCAATTAAGGCATATTGAATGTTAAAATGCATTTCAAGTATAAAGTGGGTATCATTACCCATTTTACTCTCAGTAATTTAATAATTTAAAGGGGTCATATGATGCGATTTCAATAGTTCCTTTCTCTTTGGAGTGTTACAAGCTCTTGGTGCATAAAGAAGATCTGTAAAGTTGCAAAGACTAAAGTCTCAAATCCAAAGAGATTCTGTTACACCAAATACACAAAATAATGATCTTTAAAATAGCATCATATGACCCCTTTAATACATTTCATAATTTAAAAGTTTAGTTTAGAAGTATCGGTATCGATATCCACGATACTGGCCTTTAAAAGTATCGGTATCGTATTGAAAACAAAATAAGTGCTATCGGCCATCCCTAGCCTCGTGCATCGATTGATCGATCAACTGATGCTGTGTGTGTGTGTGTGTGTGTGTGTGTCTCTGTGTGTGTGTGTCTGTGTGTGTGTCTGTGTGTCTCTGTGTGTGTGTGTGTGTGTCTGTGTGTGTGCAGGTGATCCTGAGCATCCTGGTTGCTCCTGCCATCCTCCTGCTGGAGTACAAGACCAAAGCGGAGATGTCCCACATTCCCCAGTCGCAGGATGCTCATCAGAGCATGGAGGACAGCGAGCACAACCTGCAGAAGCCTGACGACATCCAGATGGTACGGATGAAGCATTAATCACGCCTGAAGTGTGATAACGTGCCTCCGCCGCTGTTCTGATCACCGATGCTCAGAAACGGTCAATCTTTACACCAGCGTGTGTTTTCTCATTGCGCAATGGCACTGGCACAGATTGACAGAGTTTGTGTTTCTGTCAGGATGTGTTTAAGGAAGCCCGTCCCAATGAGAACGATGATGTGAAGAATGAGACGGAGGTTCACGTGCGTTCCCGCCGGTTACCCATCACACGCAAGTTCTACGCCTTCTACCACGCACCTATCGTCAAGTTCTGGTTCAACACGGTACATGCGGCTCCTTTCTCACGCTGCGTGTGTGTGTGTTTGTGTGTGAGATTTCCAGCACTTCAAGAGTTCTGGGCTGTTGTTCCCATGAGATAATATCAGAGACACTTGTTCCTGCATAAACCCGCCGCGTTACACACTGATAAACATCATGGGACTAGTGGAAGGTTCACTAGTGACATTTCAACCAGACCTGTGTTTGTGTGTGTGTGTTTGAGTGTGTATGTGTGTGTTTGAGTGTGTGTGTGTGTGTTTGAGTGTGTGTGTGTTTGAGTGTGTGTGTGTGTGTGTGAAGCAGCGGTTGATCATTCATCTGTCGTTTCTAATGTAAGTTGAAGGGTTTGAGGTGAATGTGTTGATCAAACATTAAAGATTGTCAGAAAAGCAAATAATGATTGTTTTGAGTGTGTGATCTGAATAATTACCGTTCTCTTGATTCTTGAGCATCTGTGCAATCGTACCAGACACACAAAATGCAAAATCACAGAATCCAGTCATAAAAAAAAATTTTTTTTTTGGATGAATAGATCAATAAAGGGCTTTTGCAGTTAATCAGATACACACTGAAACTCAAAGCTCTTCACTACAAAACCAATGATCGTATGAAATGATGGCAGAAATATATTATTTTTGAACAGTAAAAAGTAAAGTAATAAGAATTTACTACATTTACGTTTTTATTAAATGTATTTACATTTTTATTTAGAAATACAATCGAGATTTATTTGATCTCTTTTCACAGTAAATCTCTATTGTGCACTTCTTTATTTGACAATTTTTTTATTTTTTTTTATTTTATTCCATTTTAAAATTAAGTTTTACAATTACAATCACCACCGTTTTTTGGGGGGATACATTTGTATTAAATCATAAAAAACCCAGAAAAAAAGTCCAAATTTGAGGAAAATAACTATTTCGTAGACACCTGATTAAATACTGTGTGATGGAGTGTTTGTGTCTTATTCTTGATTGTGATTGGTCACTGCTATTAGTGCTACACTGATATTAGTGTCTAATGACCCTAACTCCATATTTGAGGCCTTTGACCCTCGTCTGCTGTGTGTCTGATTATGAGGACATTTGAGCTCCATGTGTCATCTGTCTAATGGTGTGTTTTGTGTGTTCTAGCTCTTTTATATCGGTTTCCTGATGCTGTATTCATACGTGGTGCTGGTGCGAATGGAGCCGTTTCCGTCTCCTCAGGAATGGGTCGTCATTCTTTACATCTTCACGCTAGCGGTGGAGAAGATTCGAGAGGTGTGTGTGTGTGTTCAGATGTTTTAACGAGGCATGTCAGAAATGTTTAATTATTTGAGCAGTATTTGTTAGAATGCAGCTGAGCGTTTAACCTGCCGTCTGATGATTGACTCGCCGCTAGCAGAGATGTGACGCAGCTGCACTCTCCTGTGATCATGTGACCACAGCCAGGGTCAAGAGGTCACAGGTCTATGTATTGTTGGCTATTGCTACAAATATACCCCAGCGACTTAACACTGCTTTTGTGCTCCAGGCTCACATTAGTGTTTGCTCTCTAGATGTTCATGTCTGAAGGAGGCAAAATCAGTCAGAAGATTAAAGTCTGGTTCAGCAACTACTTCAACGTGTCTGATTTCCTGGCGCTCCTGATGTTCTTCGTGGGCTTCGGCCTGCGCTTCGGCTCGGGGAGCGTGTTCATCGCGGGCCGGATCGTGTACTGTCTGAACATCATCTTCTGGTACGTGCGGCTGCTGGATATCCTGGCGGTCAGTCAGCAGGCTGGACCCTACGTCATGATGATCGGGAAGATGGTGAGAGACCGGCAGAGCTGTGTTTGAGCCGCTCGTGTCCTCCAGCACTGAGCACTCTCTCCTCATCCGCAGGTGGCCAACATGTTCTACATCGTGGTCATCATGGCCGTCGTGCTGCTGAGCTTTGGGGTTCCTCGGAAAGCCATTCTGTACCCAAACGAGGATCCCTCGTGGAGTTTGGCCAGAGATGTGGTGTTCCAGCCTTACTGGATGATGTACGGTGAAGTTTACGCCTACGAGATCGACGGTAAACTCCTGGAGACTCGCACACACGGCACTGAACCCTTCACCACACGAGCACGTCTGCATTACTAAATTAAGCAAAGCACAGAT
Organism: Sinocyclocheilus rhinocerous; assembly: GCF_001515625.1. Lineage (NCBI taxonomy): Eukaryota > Metazoa > Chordata > Actinopteri > Cypriniformes > Cyprinidae > Sinocyclocheilus > Sinocyclocheilus rhinocerous. The sequence goes on along the minus strand of NW_015659699.1, from coordinate 69,432 downwards.
TACGCTTCAGAAGAAGCTGCTGTGACACTGTCCTGTAGTACAAAGAAATGACCCAAAAAAATCCAGCCCAATTATTTGTTTATTTTTTGCTTCATAACATTTACACAACATCAATTAAACACTTTAAACCCCCGCAAATTCTCACTCTGACATGAACAGAATTCAGTCATGAGACTTTGAGAGGAAGAACTGCTTAAACATCATATGAAAACAATGAAAGATGGTTATAAAAATAAGCTTTTTTCTTTATGAACATTACACAGCCAACTCTTGAAAGAAATTCTATCTCTGGCCATAATTCTGACCTAGAAATCTGGATCTAGATTTCAGATAATGTCACGCATGTGTGAATTGTCTGAAAATGTATCCAATAGCTTTAATCTGGCTCAGATTCAGACAGGAATCACCCGTTTGTGCCGTTTCTCTGCTGATTAAGGGAGAATGTGAGACTTCTTCACCACACAAATGATTCTCGAATGCAAAAATGCTATGAAATTTTGTGAGAAAATGTGACATGAGCAAAACAGACACTATTTTTGGAATCAGTGCCAGAAAATTAGTATTGGATTTCATTCAGAATCAGCTCGTATGATGCAGTGTTGTTGTTCTGATGATGATCTAGTGATGGCGTGTGTGTGTGTTGGCAGTGTGTGCGAACTCGAGCGAGGATCACGCGAAGGAGCTGTGTACGACGGGTGTGTGGTTGATGCCGCTGCTGCAGGCCGTCTATCTGTTTGTCCAGTACATTCTGATGGTCAACCTGCTCATTGCCTTCTTCAAGTGAGTGACCATACCGCTGCTAGGGTCAGCATTACACCGTGTCCTAACTACACGCGACGCAACAAGATTCCAGCGACAAGCAATTTGTGTGTCCACACTAGGGATGCACCAATATGAAAATTTTGGCCGATACGATAATTCTTTATATATGAAAGCTGATACTGATATGGTGGCCGATATATCGTGCATCCCTAGTCCACACCAGACGCAACAGAATCAATCAAATATCACAGCCAATCAGAAGCGTGTGTGGGCGGAGCCTCTCTGGAAGCGCTCTGTACTCACAACTAAATGGATTTATAATTATATTATAATTATAATTAATTATAAAAGTTTATAATCTAACTCATAAACCTTTTTAACTTTATTGAATGTACATACTGAGTGACTGATACCATCTTTATGGAATACACTCGTTGTTTCTAGGGATGTAACGATTCACTCAAAATGAGATTTAAGACAAATTATACAGTAAATGAAAATGTGTCCTTTTATTATTGCTTTGACAAAATGCTGCACGTTTCTTTGTGAAATTGAAATATAAAACAAAACTAAATTGACATTTTAAAACAAACCCCAAATCAAATAAGTAACACAAATAAAAGAAATCTCTTCATATAAACAAACTAAGGCTTTGTCTGTGCTCTTTCCTTTTAAAATTAGAGGCAACCACTGCATTTTAATCACGATCCAAACAAAGATGCTGCATACATGCAACATGAGAAGTTTTTAATCTAAATTAGATTGTATAATTTCAAAATTTGAAGCAAAAACAGAATGGTCTGAATTTTGTTTTATTAAACTATACATAAAAAATGAATGAGATGAAGATTCACTCTCTGCCAGCAGGTGGCGCTTATGAACAGCAATGATACAGTGTTTCCTTGGTTACCGCTGTAAACAAAGCAGAGCTGCACTTATGAACAGCAATGATACAGCGTTTCCTTGGTTACCGCTGTAAACAAAGCAGAGCTGCACTTATGAACAGCAATGATACAGCGTTTCCTTGGTTACCGCTGTAAACAAAGCAGAGCTGCACTTATGAACAGCAATGATACAGCGTTTCCTTGGTTACCGCTGTAAACAAAGCAGAGCTGCACTTATGAACAGCAATGATACAGCGTTTCCTTGGTTACCGCTGTAAACAAAGCAGAGCTGCACTTATGAACAGCAATGATACAGCGTTTCCTTGGTTACCGCTGTAAACAAAGCAGAGCTGCACTTATGAACAGCAATGATACAGCGTTTCCTTGGTTACCGCTGTAAACAAAGCAGAGCTGCACTTATGAACAGCAATGATACAGCGTTTCCTTGGTTACCGCTGTAAACAAAGCAGAGCTGCACTTATGAACAGCAATGATACAGCGTTTCCTTGGTTACCGCTGTAAACAAAGCAGAGCTGCACTTATGAACAGCAATGATACAGCGTTTCCTTGGTTACCGCTGTAAACAAAGCAGAGCTGCACTTATGAACAGCAATGATACAGCGTTTCCTTGGTTACCGCTGTAAACAAAGCAGAGCTGCACTTATGAACAGCAATGATACAGCGTTTCCTTGGTTACCGCTGTAAACAAAGCAGAGCTGCACTTATGAACAGCAATGATACAGCGTTTCCTTGGTTACCGCTGTAAACAAAGCAGAGCTGCACTTATGAACAGCAATGATACAGCGTTTCCTTGGTTACCGCTGTAAACAAAGCAGAGCTGCACTTATGAACAGCAATGATACAGCGTTTCCTTGGTTACCGCTGTAAACAAAGCAGAGCTGCACTTATGAACAGCAATGATACAGCGTTTCCTTGGTTACCGCTGTAAACAAAGCAGAGCTGCACTTATGAACAGCAATGATACAGCGTTTCCTTGGTTACCGCTGTAAACAAAGCAGAGCTGCACTTATGAACAGCAATGATACAGCGTTTCCTTGGTTACCGCTGTAAACAAAGCAGAGCTGCACTTATGAACAGCAATGATACAGCGTTTCCTTGGTTACCGCTGTAAACAAAGCAGAGCTGCACTTATGAACAGCAATGATACAGCGTTTCCTTGGTTACCGCTGTAAACAAAGCAGAGCTGCACTTATGAACAGCAATGATACAGCGTTTCCTTGGTTACCGCTGTAAACAAAGCAGAGCTGCACTTATGAACAGCAATGATACAGCGTTTCCTTGGTTACCGCTGTAAACAAAGCAGAGCTGCACTTATGAACAGCAATGATACAGCGTTTCCTTGGTTACCGCTGTAAACAAAGCAGAGCTGCACTTATGAACAGCAATGATACAGCGTTTCCTTGGTTACCGCTGTAAACAAAGCAGAGCTGCACTTATGAACAGCAATGATACAGCGTTTCCTTGGTTACCGCTGTAAACAAAGCAGAGCTGCACTTATGAACAGCAATGATACAGCGTTTCCTTGGTTACCGCTGTAAACAAAGCAGAGCTGCACTTATGAACAGCAATGATACAGCGTTTCCTTGGTTACCGCTGTAAACAAAGCAGAGCTGCACTTATGAACAGCAATGATACAGCGTTTCCTTGGTTACCGCTGTAAACAAAGCAGAGCTGCACTTATGAACAGCAATGATACAGCGTTTCCTTGGTTACCGCTGTAAACAAAGCAGAGCTGCACTTATGAACAGCAATGATACAGCGTTTCCTTGGTTACCGCTGTAAACAAAGCAGAGCTGCACTTATGAACAGCAATGATACAGCGTTTCCTTGGTTACCGCTGTAAACAAAGCAGAGCTGCACTTATGAACAGCAATGATACAGCGTTTCCTTGGTTACCGCTGTAAACAAAGCAGAGCTGCACTTATGAACAGCAATGATACAGCGTTTCCTTGGTTACCGCTGTAAACAAAGCAGAGCTGCACTTATGAACAGCAATGATACAGCGTTTCCTTGGTTACCGCTGTAAACAAAGCAGCAATGCGCTTATGAACAGCAGCATACAGTGTTTCCTTGGTTACCGCTGTAAACAAAGCAGAGCTATGCTTTATGGACTTTAATATGCATTATACAGAGGCCAGATGAAAAGAAAAAAACCATCTAAACTTTTCTAAAGACATAATTGAATCGCGATTTGTTTAGCATCTCAACCGTTTTGAATCGTCACATATTTGAATCGATTTTCAACCAGCCCGCGGTTAATCGTTACATCCCTAGTTGGTTTGCATTGAGTTCCCAGTTTTAAAGTACATATTTGCTTACATTTATATTCAAGATCTGAGGTAAATCTGTTTTTGTTTTCCGTATGGCTATAAGGTCACGCAAAATATATTCAAAGTCACATTAGACACGCTTAACTTTGAATAAAGCACATAAACATTACCTCCTGAGATTATCTACTGTCATATAGTTTGTATGTTGTTGCTCCAGCCGCGACGTCGCGGAAATAGAAACCGTTTCTAAAATAGACGTTTTGCATGGCTAGTTAGGACAAAAACTCAGATTAACATGAAAAAGATACCTTTTATCGCGTGTCTCGTGCAGTTAGGACTAGAGTTGCAAAGAGGTGAAAAATGTCTGATAAATTTCCAGAAACTTTCTAAAAATTCCTGGAAGATTCCAAAAAATCCTGGACAGTTTAGTTAGTTAGTTAATTTATTGTTCAGCCTTGGCTGAAAATTGGTCTTAGGTCTCGCTTACATACAACAATGACAGTACAGTTCACATATCAATACAATTCACATAACACATCAAATAAATTAATACATTAATCCCTCCTAAAAACACTGTAATCCTACCCTTTATTCATAAGACTTATTGCGCATGGCGCAAAGGTTTGTTTATATGTTGCTTTAGTTGCCTTCAGTGTCCTATAACGGCATCCAGATGGTAACAAAATTTGGTTGGTTACAAAATTTCTGAAATTTACTGGAAATGTTCCACCTTTTTGCAACCCTAGTTAGGACACGGAGTAACTGAGCGTGCCGTTTCTCCGCAGTAACGTCTACATGCAGGTGATGTCCATATCCAACCTGGTGTGGAAATACCATCGCTATCACTTCATCATGGCGTACCACGACAAGCCGGTGCTTCCGCCGCCGCTGATTCTGCTCAGCCACGCCGCGTCTGTGCTGTCTTCCATCTGCAGGAAGAGGAAGAAGGACAGCAGCGCCTACGGACCAAGTAACGCACCTCTCGCTCGCGCCGCCGCTTCTGCTCGCGTCTGTCAGCGCTCTGACTGTCCTGCTGTTTTTCAGAGCTCTTCCTGACCGAGGAGGACCAGAAGAAGCTGCACGACTTCGAGGAGCAGTGCGTGGAGACGTACTTCCACGAGAAAGACGATCAGTTTCACTCTGGGAGTGAAGAGAGAATCAGACTCACGTCCGACAGGTACGATGATGAACGGCATGCTCATGCATCAGGGTCCACAAAATTATCTTTAGTGAGCAGTTATTAACTACAGCATTTAATGCATGATTGAAATAAAATATTAAAATTGATAGTCTGAGAGTGAAATTTACAGATCACATCTATCATGTTTTCCTTACTGAAAATGTACTGTCAGACTCTTTTTCTCTTTTAGCAGCATCAATGAAATGAGTGTCTCTCTCTGTGACCTCACTGCAAAAAATTATTCTCTTAGTATTTTTCCTTGTTTTTTCAGTATAAATATCAAAAGATGAATTTACTGTACAAGTAAAATGACTTAAGATATTATGTCTTGTTTTCTGTAAAAAAATATTTAACATTTTGTTAGTTTTTCCTTAAAACAAGAAGAAATATCTGCCAATGAAGCAAGAAAAATAATCTTGTTTAGCCTTTGAATTATTTGAATTATTTTTCTTACCCCATTGGCAGATATTTTTGCTTGTTTTAAGGAGAAACTAACAACATTTTGATAATGTTTTTTAGAAAACAAGACTTAATATCTTAATTTTACTTGTCAAGTAAATGCATCTTGATTCAAGAAAGTTTAGATATTTATACTAGGAAACAAAACAAAAATACTAAGTAAGAAAATCATTTTTGCAGTGCTGCGGTTACTGTGACCTCACATTGTCAAAGTGAAACATAGTTATATAAAAATAGACTTTTACAGGCAATCAGACACATTTGTGGCTAGTAGGTTTGCTCAGTTCAGTCACCGATAGCAGGTTATTTTAACGGCATTTGCTGTTCCTGAAATTATTTTTGTTGACATCTGAGGAATCGCGTGATCCATGAGCATGTTTACATGAAATCAAACATTACAAAACCCCAAACAGTAGATCATGGGTTCGATTCCCAGGGAATACATTAACTGAAAAACTGTATACCTTAAATGCAGTGCAAGTGCATGATTCGGATAAAAGTGTCTGCCAGTAGCGTGGATGTAAACGTGAAACCCAAACCCAAACTAGCCGTCCTTGAGCTCAATCAGTAAATCATGGTTGATAGCAACACTAAGGTCACATGTTTGATTCCCAGGGAATGCAAGAACTGAAAAACCCTGAATGCAGTGCGAGTGGCTTTGGATAAAAGTGTCTGTCAAGTGCATGAATGTAAATGTGTAGCTCAAACAGTAGAGCATGGTGCTAGCAATTGCAAGGTCATTGGTTCGATTCCCATGGAATGCATGAACTGAAAACTATATACCTTGAATGCAAAACTTCAGATAAAAGCATCTGCCAAATGTTTGAATGTAAATGTGAAACCTAAACCAGCATCATGGTAGAGCAAACAGTAGAACATGACACTTGCAACCGTGAGGTCACTGGTTCGATTCCCAAGGAATGCATGAACTGAAAAAATGTATACCTTAAATGCAGTGCAAGTGCACGCTTGGGATAAAAGCGTCTGCCAGTTGCACAAATGTAAACATGAAACCCAAACTAGCCATCCTTGAGCTCAAACAGTAGATCATGGTGCTAGCAACGCTAAGGTGACAGGTTCGATTCCCAGGGAAAGTGAGGACTGACGTGTACAAGGGCTGTGTATCACCAGCAAAGTTACGATACGTATCACGATACAGAGGCCACGATGCGATACGGGACTGCACTGAATTTCACCTCAGCAGAATTTAGTAAAACAGCTGTTTATTAAACACTGCTTACTGTAGTGCCATTTCTAACTGTTAGCAGAGCAGGCAGCTGACCTCTGCATTATGAAGGGCCTCCAGAACTGTACCACAGTACAATATAGGTAATGGCATATGTTTCATGTTTACATTGGGCACTCCCCACCAGGTACAATATTCTGATTGTTTGCATCTTGTTTTTAAGCCCATAAATAATAATGTACTCGTTCTAATAAATTTATATTGTAATGTACTCATTCTAATATATTAAAAAAATCATTTACATTGCTGGTAGGTTATCATCGCACAAATTAACACACTCTCTACGTTCTAAACTAACGCGCTGTCTTCACTGTATCTAACGCACACACGCTCAAGGCTGATTTAAGGCTGATTTAAGGCTGATTATACTCGACGCGTCGGCAAGTTCGCTTAGGTGCGCGCGGCAAATATGACGTCATCGCGGTGTTGGCGGAAGTTCGCTTTTGAGTGCGCGCGACGTCGTTTCGAGTGGCGGTGTGCACGACATTTTTTGTAACTTTCAGCGCAGCTCCGCTTCCGAAGATGCACGAGTTCAAAGCAACTCTAGCCGAACATGCACGTCTGTGCCAGAATTTGTGTGAAACAGAAGCAGTTTGATGTTAAGTGCAGTCACACACACAGATCACGTTGCGGCCGAACTCAGACATTCAGGAACAAACTTTTTAGCGCTGCCCCGCAGTTTTATCAACTAAATAGCTTAATCGCTCAAGAGCTACATTATCTTTCTCAACAAGGAGCTGGTAACATCATTGTTTCTAAAGGAATTAAAGCCACAGCTTTACTGTTAATAGAGAAACGCGGCAAAACGGTGGTAATTCATACATACACAGCCTCTCTCGCTCTCTCTCTCTCTGTCGTAAATGAAC
>NW_015659699.1:49270-58491 GCF_001515625.1 Sinocyclocheilus rhinocerous | reverse complement strand
CACTTTTCTACTCCATTTTAAACGTTGTAAAATTTTAAACCAATTAAGCGCGGTCCACTGCTGCACACGTGCCACAATATCGATACGGGGCCAGCTGTATCGATGCTCGTATCGTCAAATCTCTGTGACGATACATCGTCGTATCGATATTTTGAACACAGCACTAACGTGTACCTCTCTGGATAAAAGTGTCTGCCAAATGCATAAATGTGAAACCTAAAGCCCCTGGTGCTGTGATTATTGTCTGTAAAGCTGCTTTGAAACAGTATGTATTGTGAAAAGTGCTATACAAATAAATGAACTGAAATTTTTGTTTAACTGTTTGTTTTTTAGGGTGGAAACGATGTGTGTGCAGCTGAAGGAGGTCGGAAACAAGGTGAACTTCATCAAGCGCTCTCTGCACACGCTGGATTCTCAAATCGGACACCTGCAGGATCTGTCGGCGCTCACGGTGGACACGCTAAAGGCACTGACCGCGCAGCGAGCGTCCGAGGCTAGCAAAGTGCACAACCAGATCACACGCGAGCTCAGCATCTCCAAGAACCTGGGGCCCGACGTGATGGGGCACTCGAAGTCGAGTGCGCTGGTGCGGTGCAGCGTGGGATTCCTGCCTCCCGCCGCCAGCATAGCAGAGTCTCTGTTTGGGGGCGGAGCTGAGGAGCGGCAGGGGGCGGAGCTTCCTCGGAGCCCAGAGGCTGGATCGAGGTCGGATCCGGCTCCAGCCACGTTCTTCGTCAGCACGCCGTCACAGCTCACCATCTCGCACACACACACGGAGCCGGCGCATGCCGCGGAGGAGTTCGGGGCCTTCGTGGGTGAGTATGAGGAGGAAGAGGAGGGTGTTTATGAGAGGAGTGATGGAGGCCCCCCAGTGGTGGTCGTGAGTGAGCCTGAGCGCGAGGGATACGTCAATCACGCCTTCGCTGATGACGAACACGACCCGCCCGAAAGAAACACGCCCCTTCCTCTGGCCCCTGAGCTCGGGCCCCGGGGCCCCCCGCGCTTCCGGAGAGACAGCCGCTGCAGACGTGCACTGAACAGACTCAGGCAGAGGAGCGGAGGTTTGGCTTCGGTCCACTGCTGGGAATAACCGTGACCCTTGACCCTCACCCCGTCCGCATGCCCCTGTGTGTGTTAGGGAGGGTGAGACGGGTGACCTCTGACCTCTGGCGGTGGTTTCATCTCAACCAGTTGCTTTGTACTAAATGTCCCTCGGGAGTGAATATAGTGCTGTGTGTGTCCGGTAGACTAAACTAACCCGGGCTGGTGCTGGTTAAGGGTTTGGTTAATGACGGGGTATTAAAGCTCAGTGTGATCGGAGGGAAACATTTAACAGGGTGACTGTAATCCACTGATGAATGTGTCATAATGCACAGATCCGATCTTTTGACCATATCTGATTTTTTTTTTGGCTGCCTGTTTACATTCACTTTAGACGCGACTGTTTTGTGTCTCTGAGCAACATGACGGTGATTCGTTCCTGAATGAATCAACTGTTTTAATGATTCGGTTCAGTCGCAATGACTCGCTTATTAACAGTGACTTGCTGCCACCTACTGGCGGTTTTAGTTTCACATTTAAAGTATCTTTTTATTATTTAAATAATTTCAAATAACAGTACTCACTGTTTTATGTTTAATATCAAAACATTATTTATGCATTTGTAACTGCAGGTTAAATGCATTCATGTCCTGCATTAAACTGTGTCTAAACACATCTAAACGCCACTTCAGATGCAGCTTCTGTGTTTCCTCTGCGCTGCACAGATTAATTTTGTTGATACTGATTTTATTTGCTTGGTTACAGCCCAGATGTCTTATTAGGAATTTGACTCAAAAGAGGATGCACACTTTTAGAAAAATAGCTTTATAAAAGTAAAAATGCCCATAAAAGGTAAAAATCTATTTAAACTTATTGGAAAATATAAATTTCTATCAGTGTGAATTGACCAGCACACAGAATATGAAGAATATCAAAAACTTTAGGAGTCAGCTCTTAAGATATCAGCACAATAACACACTCAGAAAGCAAGCGCGTTTATCCACAGTGGAGAGAGAGCGCAGGGTTGCCAGGTTGACGACAGATAAGTAGCACACTTAGCAGATATTTCCGTATTGCGCAAGTGTGAAGCTCTGTTTCGGGGATTACGTCTCTTTATATCAGGCAACCCAGTTGTGTTCCTCTGCGGCCAGATTAAACCTTGTTGTAGCCTATATATGCTCTATTCATTATTTTTTAGAAACCTCGCACTTTTCTACTCCATTTTAAACGTTGTAAAATTTTAAACCAATTAAGCGCGGTCCACTGCTGCACACGTGCCACAATATCGATACGGGGCCAGCTGTATCGATGCTCGTATCGTCAAATCTCTGTGACGATACATCGTCGTATCGATATTTTGAACACAGCACTAACGTGTACCTCTCTGGATAAAAGTGTCTGCCAAATGCATAAATGTGAAACCTAAAGCCCCTGGTGCTGTGATTATTGTCTGTAAAGCTGCTTTGAAACAGTATGTATTGTGAAAAGTGCTATACAAATAAATGAACTGAAATTTTTGTTTAACTGTTTGTTTTTTAGGGTGGAAACGATGTGTGTGCAGCTGAAGGAGGTCGGAAACAAGGTGAACTTCATCAAGCGCTCTCTGCACACGCTGGATTCTCAAATCGGACACCTGCAGGATCTGTCGGCGCTCACGGTGGACACGCTAAAGGCACTGACCGCGCAGCGAGCGTCCGAGGCTAGCAAAGTGCACAACCAGATCACACGCGAGCTCAGCATCTCCAAGAACCTGGGGCCCGACGTGATGGGGCACTCGAAGTCGAGTGCGCTGGTGCGGTGCAGCGTGGGATTCCTGCCTCCCGCCGCCAGCATAGCAGAGTCTCTGTTTGGGGGCGGAGCTGAGGAGCGGCAGGGGGCGGAGCTTCCTCGGAGCCCAGAGGCTGGATCGAGGTCGGATCCGGCTCCAGCCACGTTCTTCGTCAGCACGCCGTCACAGCTCACCATCTCGCACACACACACGGAGCCGGCGCATGCCGCGGAGGAGTTCGGGGCCTTCGTGGGTGAGTATGAGGAGGAAGAGGAGGGTGTTTATGAGAGGAGTGATGGAGGCCCCCCAGTGGTGGTCGTGAGTGAGCCTGAGCGCGAGGGATACGTCAATCACGCCTTCGCTGATGACGAACACGACCCGCCCGAAAGAAACACGCCCCTTCCTCTGGCCCCTGAGCTCGGGCCCCGGGGCCCCCCGCGCTTCCGGAGAGACAGCCGCTGCAGACGTGCACTGAACAGACTCAGGCAGAGGAGCGGAGGTTTGGCTTCGGTCCACTGCTGGGAATAACCGTGACCCTTGACCCTCACCCCGTCCGCATGCCCCTGTGTGTGTTAGGGAGGGTGAGACGGGTGACCTCTGACCTCTGGCGGTGGTTTCATCTCAACCAGTTGCTTTGTACTAAATGTCCCTCGGGAGTGAATATAGTGCTGTGTGTGTCCGGTAGACTAAACTAACCCGGGCTGGTGCTGGTTAAGGGTTTGGTTAATGACGGGGTATTAAAGCTCAGTGTGATCGGAGGGAAACATTTAACAGGGTGACTGTAATCCACTGATGAATGTGTCATAATGCACAGATCCGATCTTTTGACCATATCTGATTTTTTTTTTGGCTGCCTGTTTACATTCACTTTAGACGCGACTGTTTTGTGTCTCTGAGCAACATGACGGTGATTCGTTCCTGAATGAATCAACTGTTTTAATGATTCGGTTCAGTCGCAATGACTCGCTTATTAACAGTGACTTGCTGCCACCTACTGGCGGTTTTAGTTTCACATTTAAAGTATCTTTTTATTATTTAAATAATTTCAAATAACAGTACTCACTGTTTTATGTTTAATATCAAAACATTATTTATGCATTTGTAACTGCAGGTTAAATGCATTCATGTCCTGCATTAAACTGTGTCTAAACACATCTAAACGCCACTTCAGATGCAGCTTCTGTGTTTCCTCTGCGCTGCACAGATTAATTTTGTTGATACTGATTTTATTTGCTTGGTTACAGCCCAGATGTCTTATTAGGAATTTGACTCAAAAGAGGATGCACACTTTTAGAAAAATAGCTTTATAAAAGTAAAAATGCCCATAAAAGGTAAAAATCTATTTAAACTTATTGGAAAATATAAATTTCTATCAGTGTGAATTGACCAGCACACAGAATATGAAGAATATCAAAAACTTTAGGAGTCAGCTCTTAAGATATCAGCACAATAACACACTCCGCAAAATATCGTCTAATTATCGTTATCGATAAAATCCCAGAAAATATTGAGATATTATTTTTTTGTCAATATCGCACACCCCTAGACACGACTGCTATCCCATATCTGCGTTTACATTACATTAATTACCGCCCAAAGTGATTGTCTGCAGTGATCGCTTTACTATGCACATGGTAGAATTATTACTATTAAAATTATTTATATAATTCACGTCAAGCCTGTTGGTTTAATTACAAAAACTTTTAAGTTGCCACTTCTTTGCTGAGAAATATAATGTAGCTTTTAGCTGTTGTATTTATGAATTGATGTGGCAGGGGTTGAAAACCATCTCAATAAAATATGAGCGCAAACAGCATTAAAACGCTATCTTTATAAGCAAACCTGTCGCCCTCGCATTGGGATTTCTGCGTGTTTAGACGTAGGTCAGATGTCCAGATATCGGATATGTATCTGATTAAAATCCACATTTGGAAGTGGTTCAGATCAGATGCGGAAAAATCGGATCTCGTGCAGATTTCTGTGTTCACACGTGTGCGACAAATTCTGATCTGTGTCTGATGCAAGCAAAAAAGCTTTCTTGTGCCAGTGTAAACGTCTGTAATGCTTTGAACTCATTTTTCTCCAAAGGTCACAAGGATGATCCTGAGGGTCAGAGGTCGTTCCCTGAAGAGGCTGCTGTGAGCGGCCGGCAGTCGAGTCCCTCCAGAAAGGCTCGGGATGCGGTGAGTCAGTGTTGTTTTCTGGATGTTAAAGATGATGATTCTCTGGTTTGGCTCAATCCGGTGTGTTTCTGCAGGCGGCAGCGGCGCAGTGTCACATGCGGACGGTGAACTCATATGCTGGCTTCACCGAGTTCGACCGAAACCCTTCGTTCCTGCATCCAGAGTCCAGTGAGTGCAGCGTTACGCAACACCAGACGCTTTAGACATTAACCGTGATCCAGCATCACGAGCACAAACGCCCCCTGCTGGGCGCAGCTACACACTCTTCTCTTGATGTGAAAACATTCATGGCATCTCTCTATCTGTGTCTATGTGTGTGTGTGTATCTGTGTCTGTGTGTGCATGTCTGTGTGTGCGTGTCTGTGTCTGTGTGTGTGTCTGTCTGTGTGCGTGTCTGTCTGTGTGCGTGTCTGTCTGCGTGTCTGTGTCTGTCTGTGTGCGTGTCTGTCTGTGTGCGTGTCTGTCTGCGTGTCTGTGTCTGTCTGTGTGCGTGTCTGTCTGTGTGCGTGTCTGTCTGCGTGTCTGTGTCTGTCTGTGTGCGTGTCTGTCTGTGTGCGTGTCTGTCTGCGTGTCTGTGTCTGTCTGTGTGCGTGTCTGTCTGTGTGCGTGTCTGTCTGCGTGTCTGTGTCTGTCTGTGTGCGTGTCTGTCTGTGTGCGTGTCTGTCTGCGTGCGTGTCTGTGTCTGTCTGCGTGTCTGTCTGTGTGCGTGTCTGTCTGCGTGTCTGTGTCTGTCTGTGTGTCTGTCTGTGTGCGTGTCTGTGTGTCTGTCTGTGTGCGTGTCTGTCTCTGTCTGTGTGTGTGTGTCTGTCTGTGTGTGTCTGTGTGCGTGTCTGTCTGTGTCTCTGTCTGTGTGTACGTGTCTGTCTGTGTGCGTGTCTGTCTGTGTGCGTGTCTGTGTGTCTGTCTGTGTGCGTGTCTGTCTCTGTCTGTGTGTGTGTGTGTGTGTGTGTGTGTCTGTCTGTCTCTGTCTGTGTGTGTGTGTGTGTGTGTGTGTGTCTGTCTGTCTCTGTCTGTGTGTGTGTGTGTGTGTGTGTGTGTCTGTCTGTCTCTGTCTGTGTGTGTGTGTGTGTGTGTGTGTGTCTGTCTGTCTCTGTCTGTGTGTGTGTGTGTGTGTGTGTGTGTCTGTCTGTCTCTGTCTGTGTGTGTGTGTGTGTGTGTGTGTGTCTGTCTGTCTCTGTCTGTGTGTGTGTGTGTGTGTGTGTGTGTTCCAGCGCTCGGTAAGCAGGAGAGGACGCGTGTGTCGCTGGAGGACGTCTCTCGTTATGAGGATCTGCTGCTGGTCAGTCAAACACACAGCGACACACACCAAAGTGTTTAAGAGAAACAGGATTCACACACGCGCCGTAACTCTGTCTGTCTTTCATTCTCAGGGGAAATCAACTCAATCCAACAGACTGTGAGTAACTGTGTGTGTGTGTGGAATATTCTGACAACTAATAAAGTGATTGTGTTTTCATGATTGAACATTGCTGTAATTTACTAGCACTTCTGTCATAGTGTACTAGTTTCATTATACTTGTGAAGGCTACAATTATATAGTGAAATATATGGTGTTATATATAGATATCTGTGTGATTTCACTATGGATGGATTACCCAGTGCAACCTGTTTAGGGCACAATACCAAATGTGACCCTGGTCTTAAGTCGCTGGGGTATATTTGTAGCAGTAACCAAAAATACATTGTATGGGTCAAAATTATACATTTTTCTTTTATGCCAAAAATCATTAGGATATTAAGTAAAGATCATGTTCCATGAAGATATTTTGTAATTTTCAAATAGTTGTATCTCAGCCAAATATTGTCCTATCCTAACAAACCATACATCAATGGAAAGCTTATTTATTCAGAAAATTCAAATAAAAAAATTGACCCTTATGACTGGTTTTGTGCTCCAGGGTCACATATATATGAGTGTGATTTATTTTTATATGTGATTTTCTTGTTTGTTTTCAGGAGTCCAGGAGATGACATCTCAAACAGTGAGTGTTTCATCACATCTAATGATCATCTGATGACAGCTGAACTGATCCTGCTTTACTCTGACCGTGTGTGTGTGTGTGTGATTCAGCTGCAGGTCTGTACGCCGGGCGACACACACACCTGGGGCCGCGTAAGGACTGTAAGTCTGACCCCTGCTGGTCTCTCTCAGCGCTGCACTTACACATACAGTACTACACTACACTGACAGCATCAGGAACACGGTAATACCGTGGTATTTTGTGTGTTGTTCTGCTCATTCTTTGCTCTGTGTGTCTGTGGAGCAGCGATCGGTTCTCCGTTCAAGCCCATGGAGAGTTATCAGTATTCAGGTCAGTGTTTCTGTCAGTCCGTCCAACTAAAGCATAAACGTGTCCTGATTCGAACCCGACCCACGACACCTCGCTCAAACACACACTGTAATGAGAGCGTGTTTAGCGGGCCGAGGCGCGGTGGTGTGACGTGTACTGACATCAGCCCTGTGTGTGTGTGTGTGTGTGTGTCAGCGGTGGAGCGTAATAACCTGATGCGGTTGTCTCAGAGTATTCCATTCACCCCAGTGCCCCCTAGAGGTAAGACGCAGCACTGCCCTCCTGTCTCTCTCTGTCCCATCAGGCTTTGCTGTTTATCATGTAGTTCTGGGCGGCGTGACGGTAGTGATTGGTTTTTACATGTGAGAGAAGAAACATGGAGGGATATTAAAATACATCAGACAAATGTGCAAAGATTCTTAACTCAAGATACATTTACTGGAGTATGACAAAATATAAAGCCTTGTTTTCTGAGAAATAAATAGTGTAGTTTAGGATTAAAACAAAAACAAATATCTGCCAATGAGCTCCGAAAAGCCAACCTAATTCAAATGGAAAACGTTTGGCAGATATTTGTTCTTGTTTTAATCATAAACTTGCTTGATTTTGTTCAGTATCTCAAAAAAAGAGGAAGAGATTAATTTTTTGCAGTTCATGCAACACTCAATGCCACGACTTTATGAATTTAAGACTCTCTGCTTCTTTTTACGCTTCAATTTGTGGAAGGGTGAATTATGACTTTTGATTACCTTTTTAAGACCCACAGAAACCCTGAAATATAGCTGCTCTAAAAAGACAATTGTGTCAATATACAGTTCAGTTCAGGTCATTAACAGTCAATTTAATTTCAATCAGTCTGATCTCAGTTTAATAATATCAGTCTGACTGTTTTAAATCTTTAGTTTCAAACTTGTGAATCTGTTTTTACACTGTTGTACATTTGATATGGATCAGCTGATTTTTGCTTTGAATCCATCAAATTCCAAATAAACAGAAAATAATTAAATCAGATGAAGCAGCTTTTTGTTTGTAAAAGACTAAACTCACTGGATTATAAAAAATAGACAGTAAAACATGATTATTTACAATTAGAACCATTTTTCATTACATTTCCAACCACAAAACGTTACACAGAATTGCTTGACGTAAGGTGTAGTTCGCGCCGCCCAGCCCTACGCTGTATTTGTTTGGTGAGATTGTGTGTTTGCGAGGTCAGTTGCGTGTTTATGCGTGTCGTTCTCATGTTTGCGTGTCGTACAGGTGAACCGGTGACCGTGTACCGTCTGGAGGAGAGCTCTCCCAACACCATCAACAACAGCATGTCGTCGTGGGCTCAGCGCGGTCTCTGTGCTAAGATCGAGTTCCTCAGTAAAGAGGAGATGGGTGGAGGCCTGCGGCGGGCGCTGAAGGTGCTCTGCACCTGGTCCGAGTACGACATGCTGAAGCCTGGACACCTGTACATCGTCAAGTCCTTCCTACCTGAGGTTGTCAACACCTGGCAGAGCATTTACAGAGAGGACACAGTCCTGCACCTCTGTCTCAGGGTACGATCAAACACACACACACACACTCACACAAACTACTCAAACACTTCTGATTGTGGTGTGAATCTCAAAGGTTTCTTTACCTTGTTTAAACCCACATTTAGCGTTGTCCCGGATGAGCGAACGAGCACTGATTTCTGTGCAAGACGCCACTGAAACGGTGTTTGTGTTTGTGTTGTGAACAGGAAATACAGCAGCAGAGAGCAGCTCAGAAACTCACGTTTGCCTTCAATCAGATCAGACCCAAAACCATCCCGTACTCACCCAGGTCACTCACTCACTCACTCACACAGACACACACTCACTCACTCACTCACTCACACAGACACTCACTCACTCACTTACTCACACAGACACACACACACACACACACACACACACACACACACTCACT
>NW_015659699.1:48555-49210 GCF_001515625.1 Sinocyclocheilus rhinocerous | reverse complement strand
CACACACTCACACACACACAGTGGAGGGTGTTGCTGAGAGTGGAGTGTGTCTCTGCAGGTTTCTGGAGGTGTTCCTGCTCTACTGTCACTCTGCCGGTCAGTGGTTTGCCATCGAGGAGTGCATCACTGGAGACTTCCGCAAGTTTAATAACAACAATGGGGATGAAATCGTCCCGACCAACCTTCTGGAAGAAACCATGCTGGCCTTCAGCCACTGGACGTATGAATACACGCGAGGAGAGCTGCTGGTGCTGGATCTGCAGGGTTTGTGTTTGTTACATGCCTCACGCTCTCACGTCTAGGAGAGGAGCTTCATGGAGCTTCAGGGTTAGTTCACCCAAAAATGAGAATGATCTTGATGCTGGTCCTATATGTAGACAAGGGCAAGCAGGACATTTCTTTAAATTTCTCCTTTTGTGGTCTGAAAAAGAAAGAGGGGCGTACAGCATCAGCACAACACCATGTGGAGTAAATGATGACTGGACTTTCATTTTTGGGTGAACTATCCATACTGTAGCAACACTTTACCATTGCAGGAGTTTCTGTAAACTTGTGTTTGTTTTACAGACGGAGTTGAAATGAAGGTCTGTATGTGATGAATGCGGTTTGACTGATCTCTCCGTCTCTCTCTCTCTCTCTCTGTCTCTCTCTCTGT
>NW_015659699.1:42122-48381 GCF_001515625.1 Sinocyclocheilus rhinocerous | reverse complement strand
TCTCTCACTCTCTCTCTCTCTGTCTCTCTCTCTCTGTCTCTCTCTCTCTCTCACTCTCTCTCTCTCTAGGGGTCGGCGAGATACTGACAGATCCGTCAGTCATTAAGAGCGGAGAGAAAGGGTGAGAAATGCTGTCTGTAACATGAATGAAAATGACAGGGTTAGGGGTGTGAATCATTACTGGTTTCACAATTAGATTCGGTTATGATTATCATGACAACGATTCGATTACACGATGCATCACGATGCGTTGCATCCTCAATTTTCAATATTACGGCACATTGCTCCATTTTCATATTCATTTTATGTCAAATAATTTTTGTGCATTTTTATTAAATTATATAAGCAGGCTACTTTTTTAAATAATTGCAAATTAATAATAAATCAAAACAATTAAGAATTTAACCAACTAAAATATAGCTTCAAAACATACAAGCGAATATAAAGTAATAAAGGGGGAAAAAGACAATTACAAGCACTTCCAGTATCTGAGAGTGATTTAAGTTTGTGAAAGTTTACAGGCAAACATAGTTATTGGTTTTTCTTTTTCCTCAGCATTATTGCTGTTTGATTATTACTGCTGAGATCACAGACGGTGGCAGCTTTAATCGGCTGCATTCACACTAATGCACAGATCCGCGTATCAGAGTAATTCCACGTATCAGGTGTCTCTAATGCAGCGTCTCTGGGAGGGACGGTACATTTGACCTCGTTCTCTCTTCTGACTGCCGTTATCAGCCTCCCTCTAGTTTTTTCCTGTTTTTTGAAAGTCATGAAAACACTATCGTGGCGTTTTTCTTTTGTTATTTGAGCAAATGGGAATGCAAAAAATATATTTATGGTACTCTCCCATTCACTGCTCTTCAAGTTAACTCAACCATGATGACTTCCGCTGTTGAGAACCACGGAAATGTGAAAAAGGTCCATCGATTACGGTCTATTATGGCTCGTTTCCACCGAGCGGTACGGTACAGTACGGTGCGCAATTATGTCCGTTTCCATTGTCAGAAGTTGTGAATGGTACCAAAATAGCGTACCGTACCACTTTTCCGTCGGGGTACCTAGCACAGCAAAGGGTACTAGGAGCTAAACTCACCGCAGAATGTTGATTGGTTGACTAGAATCGTCACTTTTGCGTGATACAAGGGGATAAAGCTGCTCCTTCACTCGTTCCGCTCTGCTGTACACGAGTGTAGGGCTTATTTACATCAGAGTGTGCAAACACAAAAAAATATAACAGTGTATTTTATCATTTTATATTTTCACACAGACAATAGCCGTTTCTCAATATGCGTTCTTGTCTAACGTCATTGCCCAAAAACCCGCGTAATTTTCTAAATATTACTGTTATTGTTTTAACAGGCATTCGTGGTCTCATTAATCTATTATTTGTTCCTGGTCATATCGTTTTGGCTGAGCACAAAGTTAATTTTATATATTTATTTTGAACTACTGTAGTACAGCGCTGAAATTGTAGCATACGTTTGACTGAATTGTTTTCTTTTGTGTTTATTTCCTCTTATATACTTTGTACTTATACTTTTATAATGGGTATTATTGTTCATTAAATCGGACATTTAACAAAGAGAGGCAGAGTTGTGCTTATTGTCGCGCTTTATCGTGCATCGCTACTTTCCGGCATACACAGTAAGTGTACTGTTGGCATGGAAACGCAAGCTGGATCAGGGTGTTCGGTCCGGAATCGTAGCGTACTGTACTGTACTGACCCGTACCGCTCGGTGGAAACGAGCCATTACTGCATCGATGCAGAATCGTCCGCATTGTGATACGTCGTAGACACGATTAATTTCAACACCGCTAGTCATGGTTGGCACCTAATTAAATTTCTCACCAATAAAATCAAGCTGTGAGGGACTGAAGTACAGTGCGTTTAGTGAATTGTGCTGTTGTCTATTATTAAGGTCTATTACAACTTGTATAGTATTGTAGAATTTATAAATTTTCTTCTGATGTATTTGATTGTCAGGTCTTATGATATGATCTTTGGCCCTGCGAATCTTGGAGACGATGCCATTCGAAACTTCCGCACCAAGCATCACTGTAACTCGTGCTGCAGAAAACTCAAACTTCCTGGTGAGTTTAGCGATCGCTGAACAGAATGATGCTGGATCAGAGCCTGTGGGCCGAAGCTACGTCACGAGGGGGCATGATGGGAAAAAACATGCCCTATCTATCTATTCATCTATCTATCTGTCCTAGCGACATGCTAATCATGTTAGAAACCTATACTAACAACATGCTAGTAGCATGCTAATCATGCTAACAACATGTTGGTAACATGCTAATCATGCTATAAACACGCTAGCAACATGCTAGTAACTTGCTAATCATGCTAGTTACTTGCTAATCATGCTAGCAACATGCTAGTAACATGCTAATCATGCTAGCAACATGCTAGAAACATGCTAGCGACATGCTAGTAACTTGTTAATCATGCTAGCGACATGCTAGTTACTTGATAATCATGCTAACAACATGCTTGTAACTTGCTAATCATGCTAGCGAAATGCTAGTTACTTGCTAATCATGCTAGCAACATGCTAGTAACATGCTAATCATGCTAGAAACATGCTAGCGACATGCTAGTAACTTGTTAATCATGCTAGAAACATGCTGGTCACTTGTTAATCATGATAGCAACATGCTTGTAGCATGCTAATCATGCTATCAACATGCTAGTTACTTGCAAATCATGTTAGTGACATGTTAACAACATGTTAGTCACTTGCTAATCATGTTAACTACATGCTATATACTTGTTAATAATGCTAGTTACTTGCTAATCAAGCTAACAACATGTCAGCAACATTTAGAAACATGTTAACGACATGCTAGTTACTTGATAAACATGTTAACAACATGCTAGCGACATGCTAGTAACTTGTTAATCATGCTAGCAACATGTTAGCAACATGCTAGTAACTTGCTAATCATGCTAATAACATGCTAGTCACTTGCTAATCATGCTAACAACATGCTAGTTACTTGTTAATCATGCTAGCAACATGCTAATCATGATGATTCAGGCTTTTACAACTGCTTTAAACTTTCAGGCTAGGCTTTCTCAAGCCAACCTAAAGTTTGTCTTGATGAACTTTTTTTTATCTAGTTTGTTTTATTGTTGCATTGAAATGTAGAGAAAACAAATAATTTTTTATCTTTTTATAGGCTATAGGTAGATACAATTCAGCATTTACTTCAATCAAGTTTTATTTTTTGAGTTTAAGCGTGTTTGTGTTAATTATGATTGATTTGTAAGTGAACTATCTAGTCTGTATCTGGCAGTTTCTAATGAGTTTTGTGTGTGTTTGTGGGCAGATCTGAAGCGGAACGACTACACTCCTGATAAACTGACGCCCTCCGAGGGCCCGTCCCATTCGCCGCCTGCAGGGGGCGCCGCTAAAGAACAGCGTCCCTCCATGCGCTTAATGCTGTGAGCCGCACACACTCGCATCACTGAAAACACTCTTCACAAGACAGAAACTAAGACACGGTGTGTGTGTGTGTGTGTGGAGGACACGTTTTATATGAACGCGTCGCCTCTGAACAAATGCAATCTAGAGATGTTTTAAAAAGTCACATTTTATCCTGTACAATTATAACAGGGAGTATGAGCTTTTAAAAGTATTTTTTAACATTTTTATGTCTGTATGAAACTATAAAGTGGTTAATAACTGGTACAATATCACTGTATAGAGTTAAATATTTATTCTAAACTACTACAAGTTGCCTTGTATAAAATAAAAGCAGTTTTACATGTGCTGTCTGTCACTTTTTGGAAAGAACACTTGCTCATTATACTATTATCAGATTTTGTACAGAGCTGTATGCCAAGAGAATGTGTTTATGTACAGAGCTGTATGAATGCATTTATGGTTCAGACTTATGTGTTTGAGTCTCTGGGCAGATTGCAATGCAAGCGACAGCGCAGTGTGTGTGAGATTTCACTGAAAGCGGTCCATGCAGTCGAGACTCATATGTTTATGGTGTTACAGCGGTACTCTTGTGCTTTACTGTCGCCGGAGGATCGTGAGAGTGTTATTAATCTAGTGTATCTCATAGATGCATTTATCTGGCACGATGCTATCAGCTGAAATGTGAGAATATTTGATGCTGCGGATACTATATTAATGGATCTGTACACATTTTTTACTGTATATTTAATAAAACACTAAAAAATCCATATCTGTTTTCTCTCACTCTGAAATTCATTTATCTTCGGCTTCTGTAGAGTGTTTGTGATTTATGGTGATGATGTGTGTTAAACAATAACAACCTGAGAGGTTTACGGTCTTATTTGCATTGTTTTATAATATTTTATGAGTTATGAGAATGAGTTTGTTCTTTAAACACTTTGCTAATTCTATTTAATTTTTTTGTTTTTACTGCATTACCCTCGTTATACAGCACTTGGTAAAACATTGTTTTCAAATGTATTTTATAAATTAACTTTATACTGTAAACTTGAAGCGTTCACACCAACTGACGTTTATTATAAGCGCGCTGCATTTTTATTATCTGCTTTTTTATGATCGAGCTCGAGTCAAATTCTGATTGGCCGTCAGTGTTTTTATCGTTCATTCATACGTTCATAAGAAAAATCGCTGACGAAAAAAAAAACCCGCGATCCCAATGATATCGTTTCTCTGTGTCGTTATAGTCGAACGATTATTAAAACATAATCGCTTTATCGTCCTTGGTGTGAACGGGCCTAGTCAGTTTATCCCGTGTCGTCTGATATAGACGTCTTTTAAAAATTAGTCAAAATTACTCTTGTTTTACAAACTAATTTACTAGTTTTACTAAGAAAAACACCAAACGGTTCAGCAGCATTTTTAAATAAAGAACCGCGCGAATAGTGTCGTTGGTCTGAGATCTCCATAGCAACAGTACAACGCGGGAGATGAGAAATCTTCGAACTGTCGTAATTTCTTTCTTTACATTAGTGCTTTGTTTACTTTAAAAGTCTTTACAAAAATTGTTCAACTGCTTTAATGGAGCCAAAATAACCCGGAAAATTACCAATACAGAATCCAGCATTTAAAGTTATTAACTGTTCCAGGCACCCCGCGTCAATTTTGTATTGTTGTTACTCATTCTTTAATAACGTTATGTGTTTGTGGCGTAAAAGCTCACCTCAGAGAAAATCCTGTCAGAATCGTGTTTCTGGATCGACGGAGAAAAACCCCGAAGAGATTTTCCCTCAAGATTTAACGTTAACTGTTATATGTGATTAGAATCATCCGATCCCCGGACAAACAATCAGGTAAGAAGCGTTTGAACAGAACCAAACCATATAACTACTGTCTTTAATAACGTGTCTTGGACATATATATATATATAAATAAAAAATAAATCTCTTGGGTGTATTATTAGCACTTCTCGTGTTGTATTACCTCATTAACATTAATAACTTTGTTGTATTTCTCATTCGAAAGTTAATTTGGATCATTTGAACAATTGCTAATTGAATAACTTGTATGTAAATGTTTGTGCCTTGAAATATCACGCAGATACTATAGTACACAAGTATGTAATATGGTATATGTCAAAAGTACGAGTCTAAAACTATCAGTGTACCATGCTACACCACAGAACTTCTAAGATGATTTCAGGTGACCTAGTCATTAAAGTTTTCACTGGCCGACCACAAAAAAACATTTATCGCAGAAAATTAAATGTTTCAGGTTGGAAAAATCTTACAAGAGACAATCGCAGTGGCTGCTGGTTCTGTGAGCTGGCCCTCACACTGACCCAGACAACCCTGCTGAACACTAACTAGTCTAGTGTGTGTTACTGTTTCTTATAAGACAACATACAACTGAGTGAATGTTTGATTTGTGTTCATCAGATGGCATTGCAGGTCAAGAGGTCAGCCGGGTCACACATCACTTTGAAGAAGAACTCAAGAAACACCAGAACCTTCCTTCACACACTGGACACATTCTCAACAGGTAAACACACACACACACACTCACTCACTCACTCACTCACTCACTCACTCACTCACTCACTCACTCACTCACTCACTCACTCACTCACTCACTCACTCACTCACTCACTCACTCACTCACTCACTCACTCACTCACTCACTCACTCACTCACTCACTCACTCACTCACTCACTCACTCACTCACTCACTCACTCACTCACTCACTCACTCACTCACTCACTCACTCACTCACTCACTCACTCACTCACTCACTCACTCACTCTCACACACACACACACACACTC
>NW_015659699.1:38379-41270 GCF_001515625.1 Sinocyclocheilus rhinocerous | reverse complement strand
GTGTGTGTGTGTGTGTGAGAGTGAGTGAGTGAGTGTGTGTGTGGTTGTGTACTCACAGACACAGCGTACAGGCTGTACTTCTTCAGGTTGGGTTTGGGTCCGATGACGTACTGTGACAGGTCCAGATTATCCAGCGGGAAATCCACCAGCGTCTGCAGCTTCTCCCTCCACCGGCCGTCGTATTTAAACCTTACAAACACACAAACACCTTTCACATGCTGCTTTACGGGACATCAGAGCCCTGCGCTGGAGCGCTGCAGACGTGACTCACCGTTTCAAGTGTACGAGTAAAATGGGCGGAACTTTCCAGATCTGCATCTTCTTGATGGCGTCTCGGTGCGTCTTACAGTGGCGGCAGTAGAAGCGGTTGCTGTCGGTCAAACGCTCCTCTTTAGAGAACAGCTTCAGACAGTCCTGTACAAACACACAGCGCCGATTAAAGCCCCTCATCACCACAGACCATCACTATCACTGTAAAGTCTTAATAATCTAACTGTGACTCCACACTAGGATTGGAACACTTTGAAAATATTGTTATTAAACAGAAAGCTCTGTAGTTGGTGAAACACTATTTTCTTTAAAATTTTAGACATAAAAGAGAGATTTGAGACTGGCCTAAAATTAGTCAACACTGTCGGATCTAAATTAGGTTTTTTAAGCAGTGGATGTACAATGGCGTGCTTCGTGTCATCTGGAACCATTGCCATTTCAAGGCAGCTGTTCAGGGTTCCCTAACCCTATCCCAATCTTAAGAACAGTAGGCCCAATCACCTCAAAAATGTGCTTAAAAAATCGAGGAGGAAGAATGTCATCGGAGGATCCAGAGGGTTTAGGCTGGCTTACAATATCTTGTAGAGCAGGCAGAGTTACAGGCTCAAACTGACTTAAGATGCTGGTAAAGAGTGGAGGGACAGAGGGATCTTGACAAGGAGAGGGAATATCTAGCCTAATATCCCTTAACTTGTCCACAAATAAATTAAGGAATTTGTCACATATAGCCGTGGACTCTGTAGGGAAGAGATCACCTGAAGGGTTGATAGCCGCATTAATAGTGGAAAAAAGTGCTCTTGAATTGTGAAAGTTCTTTTCAATCAAATCTGAAAAGTACTTAAACCTTGCTGTTTTCACCGCTTTCTGGTATTGTATCAGACTGTCTCTTAATATTTCATAAGAAACTTGCAGCTTATCTTTTTTCCACCTTCTTTCGGCCCTTCTGCAGCCCTGTCGAAGAGCACGAGTATCATCATTGAGCCAGGACCCAGCCTTTGGTTTGTGTTGCTTGGCTTTTTTAGGGGCCAGAGAGTTTAAAATATTAGCAGAGATAGTATTAAAATGATTAAGATAGTCAACACCACTCCAATCATCACAAACTAAGTCGGATGATTGGGATACCTCCTTAAAAACAGCTGAAAACTCAGTACAAGTGGTTGGTGTGATCATACGAGACCAACGAACAGCCTTGGTAGGTCTAGTAATGTTAACATTTGTGGGGACTCTGAACGTAATAGGCTTGTGATCTGAGATAGCATGGTCGTCTATTGCAAAATCATGTACTGACAAACCATGAGAAAGCACTAAATCAAGGGCATGACCATGTTCATGAGTAGGAACATTCACAAGCCGTGCCAAATCAAAAGAGTCAATAAGGCTCAAAAATTCTCTGGCTAAGAGATTAGTTGGACAACACACATGTATATTAAAATCTCCAAGGATTAAAAGTCTATCAAAATTGGGGATAATTCCCCCTAAAACGTCTGAAAACTCGTTAATGAAGTCCTTATGTGGTTTAGGTGGACGATAAATAACTGAGATCCATCGGATTATCCATTTCCAAAACAAATAACTGTAGTTCAAAACTGGAATAGACATCCGTCGCTAACATCCGACAACAATAGTTCTGTTTAAAAATAGAAGCCAGTCCACCACCTCGACCCACAGAGCGAGGAGAGCTTAAGAATTTGCAATCAGATGGTACCAGTTCAGAAAACGTGCTCAGGTCCCCTGGAGTAAGCCAAGTTTGCGTGATAAACAAAAAGTCTAGTGTACGTGAATTTAAAAAGTAATTGATGATAACCATCTTGTTTGACACTGACCTGGCGTTAATCAATGACATCCTGATCTCTCGCGACTCAATGGTCCGCTCTGAAGAAAGCGAACGGAGGTGACTAATACAAACGCCACCTCGGCGCAGACGGGGTGAAGTTGATCCAGCGGATCCCCAGCAATCGGTATATTCCACGCATACAGTGGTTATAACGCGCGCCCGCTATGAAGCGGCCGTGCCCTGCCATGTAGGTGTGAAGGCCAGTGCGAGGTTGAAAATCTGATTCGGACAGGAGGAGCTTGAACTTGACCGCAAAACCCCGTCTTTTGCGGCGCTTCCTTCCCGGCAGAGGACCAGGCAGCCGGCGCAGATACTCAGGTATAGTCACCAGAGGAGGAGCAAACTGTGCACCACACTTAGCATCACGGAATAGCTCTTCAGTGATGGCTTTAATGCCAAGCAGTGTTTGGCGATCGTAGGTTAAAAGTGACTAAATATTTTGTAAAATGGCTAATATAAAATACATTAAAACAAGCAGACGTGTAAGCACAACAGGCAGCGGACGGCAGGCTATACACACCGGCGCAATCTTAGTAATGTAACAGTAACCATGGACGTCGTAAAAGGTAAGCAGAGGTACTGGTCTGCTTATCTCTAATGATTGGAAATGTAATCCTTCAACCCTCTACGGACACCTTGGCAATTGAATCGCCATTGGCTAGTAAATTTTTTTGTTTACTCGCCAGACTGAAATACTATACTTTATATATATATATATATAACCATGAACTTAGGGCTGGTGCTTTTTTTGGTCATTCAGTGTTCCTGTAAAAAATTGAAAAAAAAA
>NW_015659699.1:36284-38111 GCF_001515625.1 Sinocyclocheilus rhinocerous | reverse complement strand
CTTCCTTTCAGTTGTTGAAGCCCCAAGACTGGCAAGAGCGGCTTCCAAATCCACTATACTTATTCAGGGTATATACAGGAATCATGGAGTTAAATTTAATACCTTTTAATACCTATTTAAGACTCTTTCCATACATTTTAAGACCTCATCGCCACTCCAAGTTTTAACCGGTTACATCGGCGACACTTTAACTTACATTTACTATATATTGATTGTAAGATAGCACAACTAAACAGACTTACTTTGTGATAACTCCTTATCAATACAACATCAATACGCACGTCACACCTCTCTGTTCATCAATTTGCACTGGCTACCAGTAGCTGCTCGCATAAAATTCAAGGCATTAATATTTGCTTACAAAACCACCACTGGCTCTGCACCCCTTTAGCTAAATTCATTACTTCAGAATTATGTGCTTCTAGAAGCTTGCGTTCTGCAAGTGAACGGCGTATTATTGTGCCATCTCAAAGAGACACAAAATCACTTTCACTGACTTTTACATTAAATGTTCCCTCCTGGTGGAATGACCTGCCCAACTCAATCCCAGCAGCTGAGTTCTTAACTATCTTCAAGAATCGGCTAAAAACACATCTCTTCCATCTTTATTTGACCCTCTAACTCTAGCACTCTATTCTATTTTAATTCTACTTTATCTATTTATATTCTTTTTTATTTAAAAAACAACTAACACTAGCTTTGTATTTTTTCTATTATCTACTTGTTTTTCTTTTTGTGTGTGTATGTGTGTGTGTGTGAGTGTGTGTGTGTGTGTATGTGTATATGTGACCTGTAGCGAGCACTTGCTGCTGGACGTCATCTCCAGAGTCAGGTACATGAAGGTCTCGAAGGTGCGGGACTTGTGCTGGCAGCTCATGCACTGGACCGTGGACTTAAACTGACCCTGGAACAGAACCACGATGATGGACTCGTTCAGGAGCCTGTGTTTGGACCAGGCCAGCTCTGCTGCGCTCACGTCGTCCAGATGATCGATGTCCTCCTCCTTATACCCGCGCCGCTTATCCGCCTGACAGAGAACGAGAGAATGTGTGTCTTTATCGTGAGGCGCATGGCTCCTGGAGAACACGCTCTGAGCGCTGTACCTTATTGAGATCCTCGTGCAGGCCGTCCATGAGGAACAGCAGCAGCTCCTGAGAGTCCTGGTGCTCGTAGCTGGAGAAGCGGTTGTTGATTTTACAGATGGTGCCTTTAAAATCCTGCGGGCTGATCATTTTGTACTGTCCTGACCACAGCGCCTTCATGATGACGCTGAACTCCTCGGCCACCTCGCCCTTGTGACCCAGAATATTGGCCCTGTGAGAAACACACACAGACACAGACACAGAGTCACTCTGATTCACACTGAACGTGATCGTTTAATCAGTGACGTCTGAATGATGGATTACCGGTTAATGTCGTCCTGATAGACGTTCCTGTTGAAATAGTCTGCCATGGCAACAGTGTTACACAGGCACTGGAGGATAGAGTTCATGTAGCAGGTGTTGCCGAGGTTACGGAGGCCCATTAGCAATGGCCCCTGACCTCCAAACACCGGGTTCAGGTTCCGGATCTTAGCCGCAGACGGCCGAGCGATCTCCACCTTAGTGTAAGCAGCAGCGGTGGTCAGCGGCCTAACACACAAACACACATCAGCACGCCTGTGAAGAACTCGTGTGTGTGTGTGTGTGTGTGTGAGAGAGTGTGTGTGAGAGTGTGTCTGTGTGTTAGAGTGTGTGTGAGTGTGTGTGCGTGAGTGTGTGTGTGTGTGTGAGAGAGTGTGTGTGAGTGTGTGTGCGAGAGTGTGTGTGAGTGTGTGAGTAAGAGTGA
>NW_015659699.1:12197-31058 GCF_001515625.1 Sinocyclocheilus rhinocerous | reverse complement strand
CTGTGTGTGTGAGAGAGTGTGTGTGAGTGTGTGTGCGAGAGTGTGTGTGAGTGTGTGAGTAAGAGTGAGTGAGTGAGTGTGTGTGTGTGTGTGTGTGTGTGTGTGTGTGTGAGAGAGTGTGTGTGAGTGTGTGTGCGAGAGTGTGTGTGAGTGTGTGAGTAAGAGTGACCGTGTGTGTGTGTGTGCGTACTTGTTCTCTCTGTTGATGGTGGGCACGGCTGCAGGTTTTCTGCTGGTCTCTGCGCTCAGCTCTTGGCTGATGTCAGGAGAGGAGTACGAGCGCTTGAGTTTGGACTGCTCTCGGCCCCGCTCCTCCTCTCTCTCGCGCTCCTGCTCCTGCTCTTTCTCCGTCTCGGCGGGCTGCGGTGGCTTGGCTTTAGCGGCGCTGGGCTGGATCTGAGGCGTGTGGACCTCCGGAGGGTACAGGTGCACGCGGTTGGTGGGAGAGTGGTAATATCTGTAGGTGCCCGTCACCGTGTCCAGAAACTGCAGAGACGTGCAGCTCAGTTAGCAACACCAGCAAACAACAACTCTACACAATAGAGCTGGGCGATATGGCAAAAAATGTAAATTTTTCAGAACGTTTTATCGATTCTCGATTTTTTTTAACTAGTCTAACTAGTCAACTTGAAAATGTAACTACAACATGATTCAAATAACTTTTTCTTTATTAATACAGAAAATTAAGAAAATTCTATTCCAAGTGCAGCACACATGAAGTTGTCAACATGATGTAAATGTTAAAGAGGTGGTTGACTGTTTTTTTTCTAGGCTTGATTGTGTTTATGGGGTGCAGAAAAAAACGCATTCTTTTTCACATAATTTACCTTTATTCCACACCGCTCTGTCCCTTCTCTGAGAAACACGCTGATCTTTTCCTGTTTTTATGAAGCCCCGCCTTCAGAAATAGGCGATGGGCTCTGATTGGTTAGCTAGCCCAGTGTGTTGTGATTGGCTAAACCGCCTCTAGTGTGCATCTAAACGTCCCGCCCCTCACCTCAGCAGCATGTGCTTCGGTTGTATTGTAAACAAATACAAAAATCTGAGATTGTAAGCTTTAATACAGTACACGCGTCCATGTATAACGCTTCTCATAGCTATATGAAAATAAGTGTATAATTGTAACAGTTCATTGTTGTAGCTGAGCTGAATGAGAGAGAGAGAGAGAGAGAGATGCAGAGCAGGGGATGCGAGGAACAGTATTAAGAACCGCTGCTTTAGAACATTGATTTTGAAACGTGTGAATCCATTAGAATCGTTAGAAGACAGAATCGTGATTCATATATGAATAGATTTTTACGTGCACCTCTAGTTTTCTCTTCCTCTTCTCTAAAGCAGCGCAGCATGGCCACGCCCCCTTCGTTGCATGTTCCCGAATGAACATATTTCTATTCTATTCTATTTATTAAAAAAAATTTATTGTGGCATTAAATTTGGATGAATCGGTAAAATTGGAAAAATGGCCCAGCCCTCCTCCACAAGGAACACCTGCTGCTCTTACCTTCATCCAGCCGTCTGGCAGCCCAGGGACGGTTCGGCCCATCTCCTCACTGTGTGCTCGCGTCAGAGACTCCCTCTGGAACACACACACACACACACGTGTCACACACTCATGTTCAAGTGTGTGATGTTATTACGCAATACAAGGTGTGTGTGTGAGTCTGTGTCTGTGTGTGTGAGTGTGCGTGTGAGTGTGTGTCTGCGTGTGTGTGTGTGTGTGTGTGTGTGTGTGTGTCACTCACAGTGCTGAAGGTTGCAGGTGAATCCAGAGACATGCTCTTCATGGCAGCGTCCAGCGGCACGTCCTTCTGTGCTCTCCTGTTCTTCTCGTCTCTGGCGTCTCCCTGATCCTCCTCTTCGGCCGTCTGTCTCTCCACCTTCTTCCTCTCCTGCTTCTCCTCCTCCTCCTCCTCCTTCTTCCTCTCGCTCTGTTCTCGCTGATTACGTGCACCTCTAGTTTTCTCTTCCTCTTCTCTAAAGCAGCGCAGCATGGCCACGCCCCCTTCGTTGCATGTTCCCGAATGAACATATTTCTATTCTATTCTATTTATTAAAAAAAATTTATTGTGGCATTAAATTTGGATGAATCGGTAAAATTGGAAAAATGGCCCAGCCCTCCTCCACAAGGAACACCTGCTGCTCTTACCTTCATCCAGCCATCTGGCAGCCCTGGGACGGTTCGGCCCATCTCCTCACTGTGTGCTCGCGTCAGAGACTCCCTCTGGAACACACACACACACACACACACGTGTCACACACTCATGTTCAAGTGTGTGATGTTATTACGCAATACAAGGTGTGTGTGTGAGTCTGTGTCTGTGTGTGTGAGTGTGCGTGTGAGTGTGTGTCTGCGTGTGTGTGTGTGTGTGTGTGTGTGTGTGTGTCACTCACAGTGCTGAAGGTTGCAGGTGAATCCAGAGACATGCTCTTCATGGCAGCGTCCAGCGGCACGTCCTTCTGTGCTCTCCTGTTCTTCTCGTCTCTGGCGTCTCCCTGATCCTCCTCTTCGGCCGTCTGTCTCTCCACCTTCTTCCTCTCCTGCTTCTCCTCCTCCTCCTCCTCCTTCTTCCTCTCGCTCTGTTCTCGCTGATGTCTCTCGGCCGTCTCTCTCTCCTCCAGGGCTCGTTTGCGCTGCTCCTGCTCTTTGCGGGCTTTCTCCATCAGACTGAGGGTCTCTGCGTGAATCTCCCTGCGCTCCTCTTCGCTCAGAGCTCTGGAAGGGTCCAGCGGGGGTTTAGCAGAGCGGTCGGGCACCACGGGGCCGTCGCTTACCGAGGGCTCATCGCTGAGCTTTGCGCTCGATGCCGGTTTCACCGCAGGTTTCTTGGAGCGGTCGACCTGCGTTCAGAGGAAGCGTTAGTGCATGTTTGTGTGGATGGTTGCGCGGTGCTGCAGGTGTAACTCACCTGTGGAGTGTGTCGCGGCGCGGCGGCGTCTGTCTTTGCGGGTTGCTGCGCGGGTGTGTATGCGGGCGGCTCTGCGGGCGGCTCTGGGTCCACGGTTCTGCCGTTGAGCTGCGCATCTGCAGGCTCCTCACACACACTCACGGCTTCGGGCTCCTCCAGCGACGGGTACGAGAAGTTCACTGAAACCACAGCAACAGCGTCACTGCATTCACTGATCAGCATGGAGATACTCTGAGATTAAGAACCATCACACCAAGAACAATAACTACAACGATAATTATATTAGCATCCACACCCACGCACAATAACGTTCTGGTTATTATAAACGCTGCAGTTTTGTCGTCTGTCGCTTTAAATGCTTGAGCTTGGATGGATTCTGATTGGCTGTCAATGTTTTTAATCGCTCATCAGATGGAAAATATTGTTCTTAAAAGTGATTCCAACGATATCGTTCCTCCGTGTCGTTATATTTCTGGTGTGATTTCATTATTCTCATAGACTTAGAGAGATTATTAAAATTTTATAGTTATCATTATAGTTATTGTCTTCGGTGTTAATGGGCCTTAAAGGGAAAGTTCACCCAAAAATTCTGTCATCATTTACTCTCCCTCGAGTTGTTCCAAACATGTACGAGTTTGCCTTGAACACAAAAGAAGATATTCTGAAGAATGCTGCTGGTTCCTACTCCATTTCTGAGTGAGCTATCCCTCTAACACCCAACATCAGCCTCTTTAGCTCAAACCCTTATATCACTAGTAATGAAACAGTCCCATCATTCGCTTTGATTCACAAAACTGAATTCAATTCAATACCTTTCTAAGTTCTGGCTTTGCCATGCGAATTTAAAATATAAAATTAGACTTTATTATTCATTCTAAGTGAAAAGTCCTTTTGCAGCTCTTGTGCACTTCAGATGATCAGTGTTTTTTACCCAAATTGAGACATTTTTAATATCCACAGTGCATATTAGGATACATCAGTGCAGCCGGTGTGTTGTGTGTGCTGTGAGACTCACGCTGGGGCAGTGTGCTGGCCGTCTGCTGTCGGGGGGGCTTGACTTTAGCGTTGCTGCTGTACATTGGGTAAAAGAGCAGCCAGTTGTCGTATCCTCCATCCAGCACCAGAGGCTCACTGCGCAGGATTGTGCTGCTGTCCCACTGCACACACACACATCAGATACGACACACACACACACACACACGATGAGCTGGAGATACAGTGCCAGCCCTACAGTACCTTATAGAGAGCATCCTTCAGACTCTGTAGAGTGGTGCCCAGTTTGAGATCAGAGACGCAGCTGAACCAGTCCAGCAGAACCACGTAATCCACGAAGCCGCGGCGCTTCCAGTCCTCCAGAGACTCTGCCGGGAGCTTCAGCTGGATCTGATTCACCGTCACCCTGAGCATTAGCAGCACACGAGAGTATTCAATATTCATATACACGAGTGAAGCAGATTACTGAAAAAGAAAACATGTAGGGCGGGACTTGGTTCTATTTGTCAGTTGTTGATTGGACTCAACTTAAAGCTAGTTGCAGAGGCAACATTTGTCATTTTCATTTAGTTTAACTTTATGTACTAAAATAACAAAAATTAAATGTAAAAACTATATAGACATGTTTAAAAAAAATCACTAAAATTTAACCCACATACAAAGGAAAATGGAAAACACAAACATTTAAACTAATTTAAAATATAAAACAAAACTATAAAAGTATCTTGATACTAAAATAACACTAATAGCAGAAGACCAGCATATATCACTGTCACTTCACTAGCTGTTATGACATTCTGATTAAAGGTTACAAGGTCAAAAACATTCGTATAAAATGAAACGCGAACGGATGAATCTTTCACAATAAGTTGCATTTAGAAAATAGATTTTTGGAACATGTGAAATGCAGACTTCACTATTATTTCACTAACGGGTGATGATGGGTAACTGGGCAGATGAAAGCACATTGAGATGAGTGTGTGTGTGTGTGTGTGTGTGTGTGTGTGTCTGTGTGTGAGTGTGTGTGTGTGTGTGAGTGTGTCTACACATCTGAGACTCCTCGAAGTCCTGTCTGCGCCGCGCGTCCATCACCAGCACACTTATACTGGGATCCTTCATCAGCTGGAACAGATCCTTAGCGCTGACGCTTCCTGACGGGACAGAAAACACACGTCACTAAACAACAAACACACAGAGAAGTATGACAGTCCACCGGGACACACGGTACCTTTATCACAGCCAGTCTTACTGTTATTGGGCTCCTCTTTAACCTGCTGTAAAACACACACACACACAACAGCAAAATTAATTATTAACAAATCAAAGCATACATGATAATGGCCTGTGACCTTTGAACATCGACCCTTTTAACTGTTTGAGTGACAACTGCAAGTTGAACTACTAAAACACGGATAATTATTTTATTTTTATTATCTCGCTATAGCATATTCATATTGTTCCTTTTTAAGCTACAGC
Source organism: Sinocyclocheilus rhinocerous (assembly GCF_001515625.1). Classification (NCBI taxonomy): domain Eukaryota; kingdom Metazoa; phylum Chordata; class Actinopteri; order Cypriniformes; family Cyprinidae; genus Sinocyclocheilus; species Sinocyclocheilus rhinocerous. Next base: position 25,683 of record NW_015659699.1, on the reverse strand, counting down.
AGGTGAAATAAACTCATCACATGATGAAGCTCATAGTATGTTTGCATGGACCCATGAAGCCACACTGAAACTGGGTCACAATGCAACACAGTTCATTTTTACCATACAGACACTTGTGCAGGTCAATCATTTTTAAAATTTGTAGTTTTTCATTTTGAAGTTTTTCATTCAGATATTTTCCAGTTTTTGATGGCTCATTCATTCAGCCGAGAGCAAGAAGTCTCTTTTTCTTCTTTTTTGCTTTTTTATGTCAATATTGTCTGATTTACATTAATGATGCGGTTAATGCTAAGCAGACGTACCCTAACTAACACGTTTGTTTGTGTAATCTGAATTGATGCTTCCTTTTTCCACAGTATTACATATCCATGCAGCATAAAGCTTCAGGAATTGATTCTCATTGACAAGTGTGTGTTTATCAGATCAAATGATGAATGATTTCCAGTCCAGCAGCATTACGGCACCTTCTTATTGTCCTTCTTCTCTGAAGCTCCTCGAGGTGAAGCAAGGCTATCTTTTTCACTTCTTTCTTCTCGTCGACTCTTTTCCTCCTTTCTCTCTTTCTCCTCCAGCTTTTTCCGCACTTCTACCTCCTCATACCTGAGAGAGCAGCACCAGAAGGTGAACAGAGTGTTTGTGAGACAGAAGAGAGAGTGTGTGTGTGTGTGTGTGTGTGTGTTTACACTAGGCTTAACATCTGCCTCGGGACAGATCAGTGGATGATTGACAGGTGAGTGGGCGGAGCTCTGGGATGCATCTGGCCTCATTAGAGTGCACACTACAGATGTGATGTGAGAACTGTTTACACCTGTATTTAGCACTGAACCCTTGTGATCAGAGCACCTGAGACAGATGTTAATAGCAGGTGTAAATGGATCCACTGTGTGTGTGAGAGTGATTGTGAGTGTGTGTCTGTGTGAGGTGTGTGAGTGTCTGTCTGTGTGAGGTGTGTGTGAGTCTGAGTGAGTGTGTGTGTGTCTGAGTGTGTGTGTGTGCGAGTCTGAATGAGTGTGTGTGTGAGTCTGAGTGAGTGTGTGTGTGTGTGTGAGTCTGAGTGAGTGAGTGTGAGTCTGTGTGTGTGTGAGTGAGTGTGTGTGTGTGTGTGAGTGTGTGTGAAACACTGACCGGAGCTTCAAACTCTCTGAAAGCTTCTCTGCCTCCTCGATGGCCTTTTTAAAGCTAATGTATTGTTGGCTATTGCTACAAATATACCCCAGCGACTTAACACTGCTTTTGTGCTGCAGCGTCACAGATGTGTGTATAATACACACTGATCTCATCCTCAGTGTCACGTCTCCACCATTAAAATCTCCCACAATGCACTAGGGCTGTACCTGCTGCTGCTTGAAGTCCGGTCTCTTCTTGATGAGGTCATAGACCGTCAGGTACTTCATGTACAGCACATACGCTTTCTCCTCATCGCGGTCCAGACGACACTCCTCCGCCGCCTTGAAGATCTTGCACGCGCTCTGGACGTAGCTGAAACACACAAACATCAGCGTTGAGTGCAGACCGCTGCTGCCATCTACTTATGAGAAATCTGTGACACGAATGTGCTTGTGCTTGAGATTCACGTGTCCACACTTACTGTCTGGTGCTGGTTTTATCTGGTTTGATGTCTGCTTTCTTGTTCAGATCGCTCAGTGATGAGGACAGATACAGATCCTTCACTCCAGCGGACACAGAAGGCATTTCAGCTCATATTCCTGCAAACATCCCAAAGCAGACTCAAAACATCAGAGTAATCCGATCCATGACAGAATAATTACACTAACAACAGACAGTGCTGGGAACGTTACAAGTTACTCTATTTAAAATGTAACAGTAGTGTAACTATTTCAGTTACTGTATTAAAGTAATGTAACGGATTACATTTGATGTCAAGCACAGCCAGCACAAAATCAGACTTTAGCACCTCTTCTTACTTTGAGATCATTTTTTCTCAGTAACTGATTAGTTACATTTATTTTCAGTAACACTTTATTTTAAGGTGTCCTTGTTACATGTACTTACTATAATAATAATAATAATACATTATGCGTAATTACATGCAAGTAACCCTGAACCAAACCCTAACCATATAGTAAGTACATGTAGTTAATTAATATTACTCAGTACTTAAATATATAATTACACTGTAACAAGGACACCTTCAAATAAAGTGTAACCGCTTTTCGAACTAAATGACGTAACGTCGTTACATGTAACTAGTTACTCCCCAGCACTGACACCGAGTAAACAAGCCTCTAATCACACAATCAGAGCAATGCTGAGATCATAAGACTGATGACTCTCAGAAGTACAGTAAACACATATCTGGCTGTTATTGATCACCGGCGAGATCGCAGTGAAGCGTGTCAGCTCACCCTGAACTCTAATCCTGTCAGAGAACACGCTGGAATCCGCAGATCCGCGCAGAAGAGTGCAGTTTATCCGCACTGATGACAGTAAACAGCCTCGGACCGCGCGAGCAGACGCGGAAGTGCGCGGACTCGAACCCCGGAAGCTTTATTTAAACACGCTGCGCACACACGCGACTTTAAAGCGCTTGACAAAAGACGCGTTTATTATAAATGTTTATATGTTCACACATAAATCAGCTCTGTGTGTTTAAACTCTCATTCTTGCGTCATTGAACACTGGTTTCTGCCAGCATTGTTTGACACGTTTATATTTAGTGTGTGCACTGCTGTATTATTGATAAGGTCTCCTAAACTAATATGACTGATGATGATGATGATGATGATGAGACTCGAGCGGAAATGAGAAGATACAATGTTGCGTCTCCTGCGCTTGAGTCAGTGCGCATGCGCGCCGCAGACACTCCGCGTTACAAGAGTTTAAATAACCAAATCACCATAGAATATACACTGCACAGAAGTAATTAGCAATATGAAACAGCTGCAGCAGAGGGTGGAGGAGGTTTATTGATCGCTTCATTCTCTTGATGCTGGAGCCTGTGTGCGCGCCCCCGCGCCCGCGCTCGTGCCCGCGGCTGTATTATTGTCTCGTTTCTACCGGATTCGGTTCGGTTCCGGTTCTGTTCTCACGGTAAGAAACACTACATTCAGCGCGATCGCGTCCGCCGGATGTGGAAGTGGATGAGTTTGTGGGGATTAATATTTCCTCTTCCTCCGGAACACCAGCGATTTCCTGTTTATTGCTTTTAACGCCGCAGCTTCACATCAGCGATGAAGATGATGATGAAGAAGATGATGATGGTTTAGGCCTGAGATGAAGCGCTGCTTCTCATATAAACATTTATTATAGCGTTGGATATCGCGTTTGTTCGCCGCTTTAAATAACCACAACAATAGAAAGCATCAGAGCTGATTACATCCACAGATGAAGAGCTGCAGGGTTTCAGAGTTATCCGCTTAGTTTTGTGAAATGAAGTGTTTTTTATTCTAGAAGCTGGTTTCCAGGATGGCGTTGTTACAGTGGTTGTCCGTTTTGGGCTGCGACTAGTTACAGTAATAATATGTGACTCTGGAGCACAAAACCAGTCATAAGGGTCAATTTTTTCCAGTAATGCCAACAAAGTTTTCTAGTCTATGCAAAAGAATGTTGTGGTCAATAGTGTCGAACGCAGCGCTAAGATCCAATAGCAGATGATATATCATCAGATGATAAGAGCTGGTCATTTGAAACTCTAATGAGAGCACAAAGTTTGACACACAAAGAGTGTGTGTGTGTGTATGTGTGTGTTCTGATGTTACACCATGGCTGTAATGCACGTCTGTGTCTAATTTCAGATGTCTCTGGTGGATTTGGGGAAGAAGCTCCTGGAAGCCGCTCGGGCCGGTCAGGACGACGAGGTCCGGATTCTGATGGCGAATGGAGCTCCATTCACCACTGACTGGGTGAGTGTGTGTGAGAGTGTGTGTGTGTGTGTGTGTGTGTGTGAAAGAAACAAAGTACCATGGTTTCCACAACAATATAAGGGAGTTCTGACACTGTTTTGACATTGAAGACAAGAGTATTGGCTGCTGAAGATTAATCTTTGATATTTAATACATATATATTAGTTCTGTCGAATCGATCAATCACGATTAATCACATCCACAATAATATATCAATCACATAATATATGTGTGAGTACTGTGTGCAAAAAAATCTAAATATTGAGAAAATCATCTTTAAAGTTGTTCAAATGAAGTTCTTAGCAATGCATATTACTAATCAAAAATTAAGTTTTGATATATTTACGGTAGGACATTTACAAAATATCTTCATGGAACATGATCTTTACTTAATATCCTAATGATTTTTGGCATAAAAGAGAAATGTATAATTTTGACCCATACAATGTATTGTTGGCTATTGCTACAAATATCCCCCAGCGACTTAACACTGCTTTTGTGCTGCAGGGTCACAGATGTGAAATCCAGGCTAAAGTCTCAGAATCTCATTATGAGATAACAAGCATCAAAGTTTGATTTCAACCATTAATTTCACTATGATTTCAATCTTACTCAGTCAATATTAAAGATATCAAGGTTACATTTTCACAGAATGTTCTTTACCTTATGAAGGGTGGTTTTTGTAGAAAACACTACATAAATGACTAGCTGGGTTTATATATTACTTTTTGCCTCAACTAGTAGTGTAACTAATTACTAATAAGATTTGAGTAATAATAATGGCATTACTTGGCTTGCCCACCCATATCCCTCTGATCACGATATAGATTGTATTAAATCTTTTTAGAGAACGAAACATTTTCTTATGAACTGTGATTTCTTTTGATACATCATGAAATATAGTAGTATACGGATAACAGCGAAATTATAGCTACAATTAACTTCAAGCTACACATGATTAATGCGACACTTTTACTTAAACATCACTATTAATCACCACTGAGTGTTTGTAATCACTTCTGACTGCGATCCAGTGGGGATTTTGGTCAAATGATGAGGCAGAAATATATTGTTAGTAACATCATAGATTAATTTTATGAGGAAGATATGCAGCTTATGTGGGAACTAATGTAATTAGTATTGTAACTATTAACTACTGTTGCCAGAAAGTAATAAGTAAAGTAATAATATTACTTTTGAAAGGAGTAACAAGTAATATATTACATTTTTTGAGTAACGAGCCCAACACTGGTGGTTGTTCCATTAAACTGCGGTATTTGTGGTAAAACCTGGTAACTGTTGGTAAAATAATATCTCCTCAATACATCAGTGAAACTATGATTGATTTAAAACAAGCTTTAACACATTAAGAAATGATAAATATTGCTAAAAACTACTGCTAAAGATAGTTGACTTGATAAATGTATTACATTTCCTATAAGAGACTACTACAGTAAAACCATGGTAAACTATCACACAGACAACACGTGACAGTTCTTTGGAATTTTAATGGAGCATTAACCACATTAGAGACATGATGACACACAAAATAGCTTTCTATGAGACAGACATGCATGCACTTGAAAAAAAGAAAAAAATATATATATATGATATTCTAAATAAATATGAAAAGCCAAATTAAATCAAGATACATTTTCTTGAGATGCAAATGTTGAATGAAGTCTTGAAAAATGTAACAAAATGTAGTGAGTTTATGCTTAAATGCTTAAAAGGAGAATTAAAAATTAGTTTTACCTTTGAATTAAGATTTGTTTTAGCCTTTTGACAGATATTTGTTGTTGTTTTAATCATAAACTCACTTCATTTTGATACATTTCTCAGAAAACAAGACTTCTTATTTTAAGTCATTTTCCTTCTCCAGTAAATGTATCTTTATTTAAAAATCTTTAGTCATTTGCTGGGGAAAACAAGACAAAAATAAATAATATAATAAAAATCATGTAATAAAAATAAAAAATATATAGCAGCTGGGCACGTCTCCGCTGCACCTGTCGGCTCAGTTCGGTCATTACTCCACCACAGAGGTGCTTCTGCGCGCCGGCGTGAGTCGAGACGCTCGCACTAAAGTGGACCGGACGCCGCTGCACATGGCCGCATCCGAGGGTCACACACGCATCGTGGAGCTGCTGCTGAAGGTGAGCGACCAGGGCTGTGCTTCCCAAAAGTATCGTAAGCCTAAGTTGATCGTAGCTGGTTGGTTGGTTTCAATGGGTCTATGATGTACTTAACCCTTTTACGGTCCGCTGGCTCTTTAATGTTTGACTCGCGGTGCATTTGCGGTAATTTGCCTCTTTAAGTGTGGCCTTTCATCATCCAACAACGACTCCATTCATGTGTGTTTCTGCAGCACGGCGCCGACGTGAACGCCAAGGACATGCTGAAGATGAGCGCGCTGCACTGGGCCGTGGAGCACAGCCACAGAGACGTGCTGGAGCTGCTGCTGCGCTTCGGAGCCGACGTTCACGCGCAGAGCAAGTTCTGCAAAAACGCTCTGGACATCGCGCTGGACAACAGCAGCCACGAGCTGGCCGAGATCCTGCAGGTACACGCTTCATCACAGGCTCTGCGGCGTCTGTACGGTTCTCTGAGAGCTCTCTGTCCGTTTTTCAGCTCCGGCAGTGAAGCACTGCTTCGTGAAGGTTCAAAACGTTTGTGAATCATTTGTTTCGAAGCAGTGGTTTGGAGCGCATATCAATCTGCCAAAGTCACGTGATCTCCGTAAACGAGGCTTCTCATAACTGTTTCGAAACTTTTCAATGGTTTGCCATTGGGGGGCCATATCTGTAAACCCGTGAATTAGAGCTGCACTATTAATCGTTAAAAGATTGCAATCTCGATTCAAACACCCATGCAATCCCACTTTTAAATGACAACGATTAGCTGGTGCCTAATAAACCTTTGAAAAAATCATACCGAAACACGCTGCCGCTGACACAGAGAGAGCAGTTATCATGTTTAGGTAAAAAACAGCTTCACAAACAGTCTTTTCAACTACACAGTATTATGTCTGTTTTTACAGTCATTCATATCATCACAGAAATACTGGGATGAAAGTTTATAATTCAGATATAAACACTAACGTCTAAGGTAGGGCTCAAAATAGAACAAATCTCCTTCTGAAAGTAATTGGCGCTTCAAATAACGTTTGTGTCGATTGCATCGTTTCACCACTAGGTGCGAAAAGTGGCTTTTAAAAAATGTGTTTGTCATTGACTCATTCATTCAAGAGATTCGTTCAAAACCGCTGATTCATCCAGTAATGAAAAAAGTGAAGTATATATGAGTGAGTCATTGACTCATTCATTCAAGAGATTCGTTCAAAAACGCTGATTCATCCAGTAATGAAACAAGTGAAGTATATATGAGTGAGTCATTGAATCATTCAAGAGAGAGATTCGTTCAGAAACGCTGATTCATCCAGTAATGAAACAAGTGAAGTATATATGAGTGAGTCATTGAATCATTAATTCAAGAGATTTGTTCAGAAACGCTGATTCATCCAGTAATGAAACAAGTGAAGTATATATGAATGAGTCATTGAATCATTCATTCAAGAGATTTGTTCAAAAACGCTGATTCATCCAGTAATGAAACAAGTGAAGTATATATGAGTGAGTCATTGAATCATTCAAGAGATTCGTTCAAAAACACTGATTCATTCAGTAATGAAACAAATGAAGTATTTATGAGTTTGAGTCATTGAATCATTCATTCAAACCACTTTTTCAAATTTTTAATATTAAAAATTGGTGTATTAAATATATTGTATTTTAAATACATATATATTAAAATGTTGAATAATTCATTCAAATTAATTAAACACTTTTAAATAGACTGCAGCAAAAATCTTGTTTAGTTGGGAGAATCGTGATCTCTATTTGAGACAAAAAAATCATGATTCTCAGTTTATCCAGAATCATGCAGCTCTACCGTGAATCATACCGTGAGTTCATTGAGTTTGTCCCCCAGCGGCGAACCATTGAACCAGCGTCTATGGTTTTTACCTGATCTCGGATCTATTTTAAATACATATATATTAAAATGTTGAATAATTCATTCAAATTAATTAAACACTTTTAAATAGACTGCAGCAAAAATCTTGTTTAGTTGGGAGAATCGTGATCTCTATTTGAGACAAAAAAATCATGATTCTCAGTTTATCCAGAATCATACAGGTCTACCGTGAATCATACCGTGAGTTCATTGAGTTTGTCCCCCAGCGGTGAGCCATTGAACCAGCGTCTATGGTTTTTACCTGATCTCGGATCAGTTCCATCAATTTGTAGACATTTTTAACAAGACATTTGTGTAATTAAGTAGTTAATATTCTCATACTGGCCTCTATATAGAAGCTGTCCGTAAAACAAACAAAGCAAGCCCTGCAAATTAACATACATTTTTTTTTAACACCACATATTATACAGACACTTCATATTTCATGGTATTTTATTATTATTATTGCATTATACTATTATACAATATTAATGTATTGTATTATACTTTCAATAAAACATTTCCAATTGGTTTTTAAAAGCTGTTTTATGCATGTTTTAGCCTGAGTTTTTGTTGCATTTCGCACACTTTTGACCAGTAGGTGTCACTAGCGTGTGGCGTTTCGAGCGCTTCGTGAATCATTTTGCGAAGCAATTGGTTCAATTGATTCGAAGCTTTGAAAAGTGCAAAGCTCCAGTTCGTCAGACAATCTCGAGCAGTTTGCCTCTGAATGATTTCTGCTTGACTGTCTGGTTTGGTGACAGCGCCACCTGCTGATAAAAACAGAAATTATAAACATTTAAAGGGGACCTATTGTGCAAAAATCACTTTTATAAGGTGTTCGAACACAGTTGTGTGGCTGCAGTGTGTGAAAACAACCAGCATATAATGGAACAAATCAGCGGTCTGTCTCGTGCTTCCAGAATGATCGTAAATAGGAATGCGCTAGTTAATAATTGCATATGAAAGCAATGTGAAGTCGACCGTTTGAATTGGTTGAGCTCATAATCACAAGTGGCACTTATGGTGTGTTCACACCAGACACAAAGCGAATATTCGCTCTAGATTACTCGCGAGATGTTTTTCGTGTCACTCGCGCGAATAAAAACATAGCGCGATAAACCATGGTGGAGATAACTACAATCGCTGTTTTGTATCTGTTGTGAAAGTCCCAAATACAATGGAAAGCCAAACGCCGACGTGTCTGGGTTCACAGCACCATCATCCTGCATTAATGTGTGTGTTATTTTACTACTGTATATAAACTGATATTATTATTATTTTTTATTATTGATAGCAGCATCTCTGTAGCCATGCTAATAAGATACAACTACCACTACAACTGATTGTAATTGTTTTCTATGCTCCAGACGGCGACAATAATGCTCTCGTCCATTTTCTGATTCAACCGCACGTGTCAATAAGCTCTTTGAGTTATTTTTATTGCACCATGATCCTCGTCTGTGTAATTCATAAACGATCATTTATTTCGCACAGTACAATCAGATGACTGACTTTTAAACCGAGTACGTTTTCTGTAAAGATAACAGGCTTGTACTAATAGTGGAATGTTTGTTTGTATGCTCTTGAAGCTCCGCCCTATTCTGAAAAGTGGGCCGGAGCACCAGCTCATTTGCATTTAAAGGGACACGCACAAAAACGGCACATTTTGGCTGATACCCAGTGGCAATTTTAACAAGCTATAAAAAATTATCTGTTGGGTATTTTGAGCTAAAACTTCACATACACACATCTGGAGACATCAGAGACTTATTTTACATCTTGTAAAAAGGGGTATAATAGGTCACCTTTAAATAAAAAACAACCGTTCTATCTTTTGGATTCATACTGTGACCAGCATGTCTTTTCTTCACACCACATTCACTTTTTTCATACTCCTTCAACGAGGTGTGTTCAGTCTTATCCTGAATGAGCTCAGAAACGCACATTTATTGGCAAAAACACAAAACATAAAGTGAGGCTGCATCTCGGCATCACTTGTGTATTGATGCACAACTTTATCCATATTGTCGCCAGAGAGAATCTGTTGCTATAATAACTAAAACCATTACAAATGTATTTGTTACTTGAAATAAACGTTAGCTGAAATTTAAAAATATATATATAAACGCGAACTAATTTTGCTTCAGCTAGTTGCCAAGGCAGCATTTTTCATTTTCATTTAGTTTAACTTGAAATGAACAATTAAAGTATATATAGGCATATTAAAAAACGAAACAATAGCTAATAAAAATGACAAAAACACAAAAATTACTAAGACTTTAAAATTAAAATACAAAAATAAAAACGATTTCTAAATATATATATTTAAAAAATCTGTAGTACCTCAATGATACCAAAATAACACTGGTTATAACATTTTGATTAAAAAGTTAAATCAATTTTTGACTCAATAAAAAAACCGCTCCGCTTCTGCTCGAACCGTGACACTGATGGACTGTATTTGGCAGCTGTTCAGCGGATGGCTGGATTTCTTCATGGATAAGAAGAAGATGCAGTAATTGAATGTACATGAGCTAATGATATATAATAGAAAATTATGATGTTTGTTAATAATATTGATGAAGGTGGTTTCTGTATTTAACATAAACAGCTGTTGTTCCTGTGCAGTGTTGGGAAGGTTACTTTGGAAATGTAACAGATTACAAGTTACTCTATTTAAAATGTAACAGTAGTGTAACTATTTCAATTACTTTATTAAAGTAATGTAACTGATTACATTTGATTACCTTTCTAATTTTCCAGTGTTAGAAATTACCTTTCTAAATTTCTAATGTTTTTAACTGTTAATCATTTTTAAACATGTAAAGCAGGCAGGTTAATCTCACAGTAGAACTCAACACTGATTACTGTCAGAGAATCCTTCATCACTTGAATTAAGATTATAATAATTACATTTTAAAGCACAGTCACCGCAAAATCAGACTTTAACACCTTTTTTTACTTACACGTTTTTTCTTAGTAACTGTAACAGACATTTATTTTGTAATTAAATGACGTAATTTAGTTACATGTAACTAGTTCCTCCCAGCACTGTTCCTGTCCTAATGTGTTTATGAATATGATGATTGTGCATCAGGTGGCGATGCAGAACCAGATCAACACAAACCCAGAGAGTCCGGACACACTGACCATCCACACGGCCGCGCCGCGGTTCATCATCGGCCCGGGAGGAGTGGTGAACCTCGCCGGACTCGTGTCGCCCGCCAGCAGCAGCAAACCCACAGGTGACCCGTCCTCTCGACCCCCGCGTGCTTATGAATGACCTCCGTGAAAGAGGCCTTTGCGCAGATGCACACTGAAGAAAATGACCCTGCACTTCTCTGAACAAACAGCGTCTCAGAGCAGCATCAAAGCGCCGTGATTAGAGTGGAGATAAGCCTGATGTTGCTCTCTGCTGCTGTTGTTCAGAAGAAGAGCTCTCGGACTGCAGATGTTGATCTGATGATCAGATGTGGTCTGACTCTCGTCTCTGACGCAGTGGTGGCCGCAGAGGAGCTGATCACCGCAGACTCCGTCGACGGGGCCATACAGCAGGTCATGAGCTCTGGAGGTCAGCAGGTCATCACCATAGTAACAGACGGCATTCAGCTGGGCAACCTGCAGACGGGCGCAGGCATCAGCCAGCCCATAATAGTCACCATGCCTGACGGGCAGCAGGGTGAGAGAGAGAAGCAGCTCACATGAGCATCAATATCTGGAGAAATAAAGAGAAACGTGTGTGTGTGAGTGTGTGTGTGCGAGTGTGTGTGTGTGTGTTTGCTCAGCTCTCTCAGTGTGTGTGTGTGTATGATTTTTGGCATAAAAGAAAAATGTATAATTTTGACCCATACAATGTATTGTTGGCTATTGCTACAAATATACCCCAGCGACTTAACACTGCTTTTGTGCTGCAGGGTCACAGATGTGTACTTAATGCAATGCAAATCTCTAATGCATCAATGTAAAAGCACATTTTATCTAATTAATCAAAGCAGTAATGAGCATATAACACACGTGACACTGTGTGTGCAACAGGAGAAGGTGGCTCTTCTGAAGCAGCTGGAGGAGGCGAACCGCGAGGCGCAGAAATACAGACAGCAGTTCCTGAAGAAGGAGCAGGAGGCGGAGGCGTACAGACAGAAGCTGGAGGCCATCACACGGCAGAGCGTGAAGAAAGCAGCGTGAAAACACGCCGTCAGCTTCTGTGACTGAATCCTTATCATTCATTTCCTTCAGTTCTCCTCATAAAGCGCCTCAGCTGTGGTGCTCATGTGGCCGACACGGGTTCGATTCTGACCCACATCCCAGCACCCTTCACCAGCCTTTGAATAAAGAGACAAAAGCCCCTCAAAACCTGAACGAGGATGTTTAATTGCGCAGTAATGTCAGATTTCTTGATGCACAGTAAAAAATCAAAAGTTGAGGCAACCAGCTTCAGGAGAGTTTTGAGTTTTCTCAACGTTTGATTTTTTACAGTGTGTGTTTGATCTGCAGGCCATGTTTGATCGAATCCTTCATCATCAGACTCTGTAAGACTGGTTGTCCTCACTGATAATCAGCATGTTTATAGTTTCCTCCTGCTCGCTGTTTGTGATGCATTTTCCAGGATTTCTGTCATAAAGATTATTATTTTTAAAAGACAGCAGTGATTTGGTTTCTTTGAGGAGGATCTGAGCGTCTCTCCAGCACCGATCTGCTGATTCACATCTCAATTCAAGGTTATTTGTATAGCGCTTTTCATGATACAAATCATTGCAAAGCAGCTTTACAGGAAATTACAGTTTCTAGTAGTGGCTCATCAGGGGAGACTATCTCAAGTTGATGTTCATATGGAAGAAATGTACAGTGAAACTCAAGCAGTTAGTTAATGACATGTAATCAAACCCACGGTGAACACTATTAACTGCAATGATTATATGTTGCAATTACACTTCTAGTAAAATGTGGTTGTTTTGTATGTTGTTTGAGGGTTGGCATCATCTGAGGTGTCTTTGTATTGCATTGTATTACAGTATTGGAAATATTCTGAGCTCTTCAAACACACATATTTCAGATACGGATTGTTTTTGGATTCATGCTATATCAGTGCTGCTCTGAATCAAAGCGTGTCTTTGTGTAGTTGGTGTGTTGGCGTCGTTGTCTCCTTCAGCAGCAGCTATAAGAGCGGATGGAGATCTGAAGCGGCTCAAACGCGCTAATCTTCTCTTCCTCTGACAGACCTGATGCAGACACAGGAGTACCTGATGAGAGGTAACCATCTGGATGAGGCATGTCTACATGAATGAGTTTTTATTTAGTTTTACAGGACACAGCTGATCTTATACTGCCTAAGCGGTTTAGTTAAAAAGCTCTTGATTTGTACATAAATGACTGATGGTTTCTATCACTTTTACTTCCTGAATTTTAACCCTAAGGCTGCTGAAGTTCCACAGCGTGCCCAGTCTGTCGCAGGTGTGGGCGCAGTGCGGCATGCAGCAGCTCCACCAGCCCTTCAGACGAGGATGGGTCACCAGCAGAGCCAGCTGCTTCTACTGCTTCCCTCTGGAGACCAGCCCGCTGCCCACTAAATAACACACACTCACACACACACACACACACACACACTC
>NW_015659699.1:10073-11823 GCF_001515625.1 Sinocyclocheilus rhinocerous | reverse complement strand
CACACACTCACACATGCACACTCTCATGCACACACACACTCACACATGCACACATACACACACACACTTACATGCACACTCTCACACATGCACGCACACACACACACACACACTCACACATACACACACACTCACATGCATACTCTCATGCACACACACACTCACACACATACACACACACTCACATGCATACTCTCGCACATGCACACACACACTCACTCACGCATACTCTCACACATGCACACATACACACACACACTTACATGCACACTCTCACACACTCACACATACACACACACTCACATGCATACTCTCATGCACACACACACACTCACACACACATACACACACACTCACATGCATACTCTCGCACATGCACACACACACACACTCATGCACACTCTCACACATGCACACTGTCACGGCCAGCTCGTTCCCGACCGTAACATAAAGAGGATCACACATGCAAGTGAATATTTCAGTTGCAAGACTATTTATTTAAAAGAAAAAGCGATTGGTTACAGAAACAAAACACCAAAGTCTAGGGATTGAAGTAAATATAAACAAAAACAATAATCCAATTGGTTATTTCCAAGATGGCGCCTGAGTGTATGGCCAGCCGTCAGCTGCTCTCAGTTTTGCTCGTGTTTTTATTGTTTTTATTGACTGTTTTAAACAAAGCAGACTCTCTACTGGTGTACGAACGCCAAGCACTTCTTGATATAAGGTCGTTCATGGAAAATGCAGTGAAATTTAATTCGAGTGGACAAAAAGATTTGCCCAAGGGCTACCTGCGTACCTCTGCTGAACTTAGGGTCCTCCTCGATCCAGACGCCGGGGAAAACGTGGCGGCCTGCTTGTAAAAGTTAAAGGGTTAGTTCACCCAAAAATGAAAATTAGCTTGTGTTTTACTTACCCTCGAAGCATCCTAGGTGTATATGATTTTCTTCTTTGTCCTGGCTCTTCCAAGCTCTATCATTGCAGTCAGCGGGTGTTGCAGTTGAACGGTCCACAAGTCGTCAAATAAAGCGCGCGCATCCATAATAAAGCGTGCCGCAGGCGGCTCCGGGGGGGTAAATAAAGGCCTCCTGTAGCGAATCCATGTGTTTTTGTCAGAAAAATATCCATATTTCAAACGTAATAAACACTTTTCTCTCACTTCCGGTATCTGTCATACACTGAAGCCATTCCGGCGGATGATGTAAGACGTCGGCGTTGCGTGATTAGTGACGATCGTAAAATCGTTTTAATCGTAAAATGCCGGTCACGAATTAGAAGTACAAACCAGGGATTTGCAAAGAAAAATCGCTGACCCAGATCCAGTGTTCTGACGATTTGTGCTACCCTGTCAGATTTTGCTTCCAGCATGATATTAATAAGGTGTGAGGTTATTACCATGTACACCTACCCCAACCCTAAACCTACTCTTACAGTAGGATAAATACAGTGTTGGTAGCATAATCTGATAGGTAGCATTATTTGTCAGAACACCGGCGTGATGACTTGATGTCGTGAACGCGCATCCACAAGAGACGCAGTAGAGACGAAAATGTGGCATAAAGTCGTTATTTTTGTTTTCTTTGCGCAAAAAAGTATTCTCGTAGCGTCATAACATTACAGTTGAACCACTGATATCACATGGACTACTTTGTCGATCATCTTGGTACTTTTCTGTGACTTGATCATGTTAGGATCCTTGCTGTCTATAGGAGGGTCAGAGAGCCCTCAGATTTCATCAAAAATATCTTAA
>NW_015659699.1:978-10047 GCF_001515625.1 Sinocyclocheilus rhinocerous | reverse complement strand
TGCTCACACACACACACTCACGCTTACACACACACACTCACGCTCCCACACACACACTCACGCTCACACACACTCATGCTCACACACACACACACTCACGCTTACACACACACACTCACGCTCCCACACACACACTCACGCTCACACACACTCATGCTCACACACACACACACTCACGCTTACACACACACACTCACGCTCCCACACACACACTCACGCTCACACACACTCATGCTCACACACACACACACACTCACGCTCACACACACACAGAGGTTCAGCCAGAGAGACTTTAAGGTGTTGAAACACACAGTAGTTTGGATCATCAGAGTCTGTCAGGACGAATAAAATCAGTCGTTGGTTTGTAAGATGAAGTGCTGTTCTTTATATGGGACTCTAGAGGGGGTCGAGCGTGTTTCATGTTTATGTGTGTGACCTCTGACCTTTAGGCACCTCGACACACAGGCCTCTGGAGTCTCTGAGTGGCTCGTCCCGCTCCGTGTCGTACTGAATGATGGCGTAGGGGAACAGTTTCTGTGTGACGAGAGAAAAACACACTGAGGATCAGAGCTTTCGGCGGAAGCACAGCGAGAGTCATGTGACTCCAGTCATACGTCTTACTTTGTGCCGAAAGCTGACCCGTCCGACAGCGCCGATCTTTCCACTTTCGTGGAGGCGCTTGAGGAATTTCCTCCAGACGTCTGAGCGGAGCCCGTTCCCGACGGCCAAACGCACGGCGTGCTGCTTATCACTCGCTCTCTAAAACACAACCTCAATCAACACTGCAGCGGACGTCTGTGTGTTACTGAGAATCACACCGATTAATGACAGATTACAGATGATGTGATTCCTGCACACAGTCAGTTCAGTTTAAAGGGGTCATATGACGATGTTGAACATAACATTATTTTGTGAATTTGGTGTAATGCAATGTGTTTACGCAGTTTAAGGTTCAAAAAACACATTATTTCCCATATAACATATATTATTGTTGCTCCTCTATGCCCCGCCTTTCTGAAACGCGTCGATTTTTACAAAGCTCATAGGTCTGAAAAAGCGAGGTGTGCTGTGATTGGCCAGCTATCCAGTGCGTTGTGATTGGCCGAATACCTCAAGCGTGTGACGGAAATGTTACACCCCTCACCATATTTAGAAACACACAGCGTCTCCACAACAACAATACTACAGTGAGAATAAAAGTTACGCCTTCTTTCTTTGCGTGAACATTTGGGCGGCATTATGCTAATATTTCCACATAGTGACGTAGACATGTGGGGGCGTGTTAGAACGAGGCGTTTTAGGTAGGCGTGGTTGACTCTTAACTTTTATAAAGAATATCTCTTTGGATTTGAGACTTTAGTCTTTGCAACTTTACAGATCTTCTTTATGCACCAAGAGCTTGTAACACTCCAAAGAGAAAGGAACAATTGAAATCGCATCATATATGACTTCTTTTAAACACTTGTGCTGGAATTTCCAGTTCAGTGCACTATGAATGGAATAAAACGTGATCTCCTCGTGTCGTGATGTATTCGGGAGATCGCTTTCACTGCGGTATTCCAAGTAAAGGCCAGCAGCTATTCCGAGATCAGAGCCCGGCCTTAACGGACACTCTGATTGGCCGACGGCTCCGTCACATGAGCTCATGTGCTCTTCAGGATCCGGTTTCAATGACCAAAGTAAGAATATTCACAATTTACCTACGAAACCTCAACGGCCAGGAAATAAAACACCCAAACCGGAAATGTGATCTCAAGAGAGTGACTCTAGTGAAGAGAGCGAGCGGCACGCCGGCTCCTCCGGATAGTTAGTGCTATTAAAAAGAACCAGCTGTGCTGGGATCAGTTTTCAGAGAGTAACAGCTGTACAACACACACTCACACACATACTTGCATTTGTTGTTTACGGGGACTCTCCATAGGCGTAATGGTTTTTCTACTGTACAGACCGTATATTCTATTGCCCTACATCAACCCTACCCCTAAACCTACCCCTCACAGGAAACTGCTGGCAATTTTTGAATCTCATAAAACACTATTTTGTATGTTTTTTAAGCCTTTTGTTTTACGGGGACACAGGAAGTGTCCTCATAAACCATGTTTACGTTGTAGTACCCATGTCATTATACACATTTGTGTCCTCATAAACTATAAATACCATCACACACTCTCACACACACCCCATCACACACACACACACACATACCATCACACACACACACTCTCACACACACACCATCACACATACCATCACACACTCTCACACACACCCCATCACACACACACACACACATACCATCACACACACACACTCTCACACACACACCATCACACATACCATCACACACTCTCACACACACCCCATCACACACACACACACACATACCATCACACACACACACTCTCACACACACACCATCACACATACCATCACACACTCTCACACACACCCCATCACACACACACACACACCACAACAACAGCTTCACACTGACCACGACCAACTCACACGACCTTTGGTAAATAAAATCAAAGTTTCTATTTAAACAGATATCATATGTCATATGCCAGTTTTACCAATAGTAACAATATAGTAACTGAACTGAAAAAGCATTATCTAAATGAAAACTTCTATTGCTCTTAAAAGGGTCATGACATGAGAAATCAAATTTGCCTTGATCATTTGGCATATAAGAGGTCTTAGTACCATTAAAACATCCTGCAAGTTTCATAGCTTAAAACATCCTCCTCATTTTAAACAAAGCATTTATTTAATCAAGCTCCAAAAACACCTCGTTTGGATCTGAGGCGCAAGGTGACGTCACAGGGGCATGGACATTTGCATAAACACGCCTCCAGAGCAAGAGATCGACCAATAGTCTTCTTCTCAGCATAGGCCCCGCCCACTGGCGTTCAGTCGCTAACGGCTGACACTTGATCACGCTGAATGCGAGCATCGCGTCAAAAGCTAATAGAAATGACAATCACTGCGCTGTCTCGTCTACACTGGATACAGTACACAGATATGAGTCTGTCTTCAGGACAAATGCAGTGAAAGAACGTTCGCTTTGACGTGTTTGGTTTAAACAGCTCGTTCACGTCTTTGTACAGATATCAGAAGAATCTCAGCGCAAGGAACAAGTGATAGTTTATTTTTTAATGGCATCCCGGATCGTGTTGGAGGATTTTGTTTTGTAATCGAGGCACAGTGTCATGGAGAGTCACAAAGAAACATGTGTTGAAAGATGAAGAGGAACTAGATCTGACTGCAGCTGCATCACAAACCGTAAGTACATGATTTCATAATGCTTCGTCTGGAAATGACTGCTTTATTTTTGATAATTTTGTTAAAACTCACAGGCAATAGCAAGGGGGCGTTGATAGTGTTTCCTATGCAGTGACTTAGCCAATCATAACAGTGGCTGAGAAGCCTTAAAGGACACGCCCCTTAAAATTTTTTTTTTTTTTTTTTTTTTTTTTTTTTTTTTTGTGCAAAAAACTTTATCAACATAATCAGTAAACCTCAAGGAACATATATTTTTTTTAATTCCATGTCATGACCCCTTTAGCAGAATAGTTCACTCAATAACTGAAATTCTGAATTTCCGTTAAGTCTGAACTACTTCTTTAAATTAATACGGATTAATAGCTACACTAACCCAAAACTCTCTGCTAGCATTTCTCGCCGTCAACAGCAGCATTATGTAGGCTTTTTATTGTTCGTTTCTCACCTTCGGACGCGATCAGGCTCCGCGCGCGGATGCTGCGTTGAGGAGTGCGCATGCGCAGCAGAGCTTGGCCAGCGCGAGCCAGCAGAAGATGAACCCTGACTCAGAACCGACGCGACCCGCAACGCGTTCGGCTGCTCTCTCGGTCTGCGTCTCTGAACGAGTAACGTTTATTCTCGAACACGATGAACGCCTGGTTCGGCCGCGTCTCCACCTGCTCTAGAAACCGGTCCAAAGCCAAGAAGTGCGGTCGCGAACTTGAGTAAAACCCGCAGCAGCTCTGTGATCGACGAGATCCGTCCAGAAACAGCTCGAGAGTCAGAGCACAGGTGATCAGCGCCCTGCTGCAGCATCTTAAACTCACTCAGTGTGTGCTGAAGCATGCACCAAATCTGCAAAACCAGACACTAATACTCAGCCTTAGACTCGGTTTCAATTTCATAAAACACTTTTTGCAAAACACAACACAGTTCTCTATGTAACACACACAAATCTAACAGGAATTAATATTATGGCAAAAGTGTTTGCTTTTGAGATGTGTTTGTGATATTTTGAGATGTGAGGCATTTTGTACTTTGTGTGCAGTTCTTGGATTTGTGTGTAAAGTTTGGAAAAAAAGAGGCAAAGTTTTGAAAATGTGTGAAGCAGCTGAAAAAAACTAATACTATAAAAAAGTATACATTTTTTATAAAATAATCAAATAGATGTGTTTTATTGTGTTAGTTAGTTGTATTTTTTTGTTACTATTATTTAACCAAAACAACCCAAATACAGTTTGAGTTATCTGTTTTTGCAAATGAACTCTTCATATATATATATATATATATATATATATATATTAACTACATATTGTCATATGAACAGCCAGTTACTGAAACAACTGGCTCATAAGAGTAATTTTTTCAGAAGTCAGACTGCTGGTTGTTTTGATTAGCTGGAGAACCATCATCATCATCATCATCATCATCATCGTCGATCACACACTCATGTGATGCTGTGAGGAAGGAGAAATCCTGCAGCAGATTCTCTGTGTTTCAGTCGCTCTGAACTGCGCCAGCAAACATAATCGACACTCACTGCCTTACAGTAATCATGACTTTTTGCTCTTGTCTACAATATTAGTCCTTTGATTTAATTAAAAACATGTTTTAATAATGTCTGAAGACTCTCTGACAGTGTGATATGGAATATGTAAGGATCAGTGTAGCCCCTCATTATTCCAAAATAAACATGACAGGAAATAAATAGGTGTTTTGAGTAATTCAAATCATTTTCTTGAAACGTCTTATGCATACATAATATCTTAAACCAATAATTGTCCCTCAGTTACACTGTACAAAACAATCGGCCTGCAACAACACGAGCAATAGCACATTTAATGATTATATCAACAGTTGCTGATGCTCTGAGAAGAGCGAGTCCATGGAGAGACATGAAATATAGCCACATGAGTTGAGCGTTACAGTCTTATCATTATCATATACTGACCAGTCAGAACCTACAAGCAAGCGTTCCAGAGAAAGTATTCAAAAATGCCAGTTTTTTTGTTTTGTTTTGAATCTCATAAATCTTACAAATGTTGATATTATGATGAAATGGCAAAATGAAGAAGAGTGTATGCATTCATTTGGGATGAGGTTTTGCATCTGAAGCGAGTCGTTTGCTCAGCAATCAGACGACACTGACCGAGCTGTGTGCTTATGCTTCTCTGAAGCAGGGGTCTTCAACTAAAATTGCTTGTAATGAACCCTCCTCACCAGCCCAGGTCCAGGCAATTATACAGACTAACTAAAAACATGAATTAATGGTTTTTGCCAGACCATGGTATCTGCAGGATATTTAAGCTTAAATTTAAGACTGTTTAATACCTGCACAAATAAAAATCACTGTTAAAAAAACATGATTTAGAGTTCAGATACAGGTTTTCACAAAAACAAAAAGTTTTATAAAATGATAAACTTCACATTTCAGCCTTAAAACCATTTTTTAATGGAGTCAAACGCATCACTTATTATATTAAACAATTATTGTCAATCAATTATTATGTTAATTAAATAAGATATAAATATATTTTACTGTCTTAATAGCTTACATTTTTATAATACATGATCTTCTTGTCGATCCACCAGTTCACATTTATAACTGCGTGTTTGCTGCGTGAAAACATGGACTGATTTTCTCATTGGTCTGAACAAAAACAGCAGAGCGGCTTATTGAAAAAGCACTTTAGGATCAGCAGAATTAAAGCGTTTCTCTGGGAACGGCTGCACACAAAGCAGCACAGCAGACTTTCAAATGTGCAGCGCTCATATTTATTCAATGAAATCATAGCCTTTTGAAATGTAATCGCAATTCTTATCTTTCCGTCCCCAAATTGAAGACCTCCAGAAATCATAATTAAGACTTTTTAAGGACACGTTAACTTTTCTCATTTTCGAGAATGCCATTGCTTTTCATCTCTTCTCTCTTCACTGCACCTAAACCGCTCTCCTGAGCTTGATATACATTTGAATCTGTTAGAAATCAGCGTTTGGCATTTATTTATTTCATGATGTCAGAAGCCTTCGTGCTCCGCATGGACGCACCTCGCAACCCCTGCTCTAAAGAAACGGTTCTTAAGACTCGTTTGTTCTGGAACGGGACTGTATGTGTCACACTGTACATGTATTGTATAGTACTGGGGGTTTGGATTCATCTCAAGAACCAGAAAGATTTGTTCGTTGGCTATTTCTTCTGATCACAAACTCACAACAGTCAGTGAGTTAGTCTTTGAACAGATTCATTACAAAAGCAACAAGTCAAGTTTGCAGGTCTACAAATGTCGTAAAAATGAAATCTAGTTGACTAGTGTTCTTCTGTTCATTAGAACAGCAGTGATTTGCTCGTCACTGTGTGCTTGAATGCCTCACACTAGAGTCAGTCAGGGCAAAACACACAATCAGGGCAAATTACAGGCTGAATGACATTTGTTTTGAAGAGCAAACTTTGCATTTCCTTCAGCAATCTTGTTGTATTTTTTCTCTGAGTTGTGTTAGTCTGTTGGAAGAACAGGGTCGCTTGTAAACTCTTATCATTGCTCGACTAACTCAAACCCCAGAGTCGATCGATCATTGAGAGCCTCTGTAAGAGCAATCATTAAACAGTCTGAAGTCAGTGCTCTGAAGCTTATATTTAGTGTGCACGACCACTCTATGGCTGTTAGGTTTCACATTTACTGTATCATAAGCAGCTGTATCCAGATCTGCGGTGGATTCACTGAGCTGTTGCATCATTTCCAGAGCTTTCTGAACGAGGAGTCGTGTCAAGACGAGCGTCGCTATCAGCGCTTCGAGGGACTCCTGATAGCAGCTGTTTTACTCCAGCTGATAAATCAAGCCCAGTGACCTCTCGCTATCAAAATACAGGCCGAGCTTCATTCAGCAAATAGTTGTGACATCCCGCTCCCACGCGCTCACCGCAGATGGCTGTATGAGTGGAAAGAGTCCTGATTCCCAGCATGCACTGCAGGAGCGAGACCTGTGTGTTTGAAGTGCTAGAACGAAGGTCACAGCGATAGAGCGGAGGGAGGAGACGTGCGCCGATAACGTCCTGCTGCACCGCTTTCTTTATGTGAAGTGGATTCAGGAAATATGTGAATTAGATCTTGAGTTATCAAACATGTTTTATGGTCTTGCTAATCACTAATAAAGCTAGTCAAATGAGGGACAGTCACACATCTGAGTCTCAGTCCAGTGTGAGCTTGTTACAGAGAAACCCACAGCTGTGTCTCCTTTACTGACTGGAAACCCTACTGTACAAACACTGTACAAACACTGTACAAACACTGTACAAACACTGTGTGGCACTGGCATAGTCCAATATCTCAAGAAAATGAAGACGAAATCAGCCGAGCTCATCGAGTGACCTGCTTCTTGAGTGTTTGTGGTGTTCGGTGTGTAAATACTGCACTTCTGTACTCTGCCTTGACTAATGTGTATATGTGAGCCTGCAGCACAAAAGCAGTCTTAACTCATTGTATACTGCAAACATACAGGTGTGCGTTTTTATTAAAGAAGTTTGATCTCAACGGTTTGCTCAGGATTGTTATCAGGTGCTTGTTTGTTCTTAATTCATTGATTAGGAGGATAATTCATTCAAAACGATGTCTGTTTCAAAAATATCAGATTCAAAACAACTGATGTTTGTATGTTCCCTTTACAGTCTGCTGTTCAACACAGATTCGGCAGAAACGGTAAGTGTTTCTGTGGTGGACTCATCTGTGTTGTCTTTCCCAGGATTTACGGCTCTTTGGAGTTACTGTGGACGTGGATTCCCTCATTACGGCTTTAATGTTGGCCCATTTCTGGAGCCGATTTTAAGTCTAAGACCAGTGCTGAAACAGAGGGGTTTCATGACACTCTCAAATGAACTATTATTAGTGAGATGCGAGTGAACTCTGCCCGAGTGCTGCAGGACTGAAGCTCGTTCATGAAGTCCAGGGTTCAGCTCAATACACACATCAGGACTTTTGATCTCGCATTCAGTCAGTTGTAGAGTGTCCTGCACGTAACAAAAGACACGTTTTAGAGACTGTTTTATAAATGCACATTTATGTCTTAATGCTTTTCAATGAGAAATTACTAGTTTTTCCTTCTCTCTTACTGTCAGTTTTAGGGAAAGTCATTCGATTCCATTGATCTGTTGTCTTGTTTGATCTCGTCTTTCTCTCATTGATACCTTTTATGTCAAACTTTGTTCTTTAAATGAAAGGCCTACTCTTCAGTTTCTCCACCACATCTGCTCTCTGCTTGTCCTGGTTTTCTCACACTCAAATTTGACTGAGCTTTGTTAAGTAAAGCAGTAGTCTATCGCATATGATAGCCGCCACTATGTTCGATACGGGCCAGTTAGTTTATTTAAATCCTGTACTATTTTTGGTGTTCATGATAAATGGCTCTGTGCGCTGGTGATGTATTGTAGCAGATTTACAATGACGGCTGTAACTTTAACACTAAAAGAAAAAAAACTGATTTGGACAACTTTAAAGCTGAAGCATTTAAGTTTTTAGGTCTTAAAAAAAGTTCAGAATAGCCATCGTTAAAGGTGGGGTAAGTGATTTCTGGTAGCCAATGTTGACATTTGAAATCACCAAAACAAACACGCCCCTACCCCAAAAGGGTCTCGCCCCTATTTTGATAGCTCCGCCCCACACATACGTACGCAACCCAGGCAACGATTAGTTCTGTGGAGCAAAGCAAAACCAATGTTACACCGTGTCTACACCGGACGCGAGTG
Organism: Sinocyclocheilus rhinocerous; assembly: GCF_001515625.1. Lineage (NCBI taxonomy): Eukaryota > Metazoa > Chordata > Actinopteri > Cypriniformes > Cyprinidae > Sinocyclocheilus > Sinocyclocheilus rhinocerous. The sequence goes on along the minus strand of NW_015659699.1, from coordinate 1,046 downwards.
GCGCGGCGCGACAAAATACTATAGAACTCATTATAATCAATGATGCTGTCTACACCATAGATATACAG
>NW_015659699.1:0-793 GCF_001515625.1 Sinocyclocheilus rhinocerous | reverse complement strand
ATCCGGTAAGAAAACATGCGCATAAACTGTGATGGAAACACTTTTACAGAATAAATTCCTTAATGCGCATCAAAAAAAGACATGTGACTTTGCGATGGGACAGCATAATACTGGACTAATCAACAGACCGATCTCATTGCACAGCATCTGAAATGCTAGTTTTGTCATTCTAAAATGCTTGAGCAAAGTCTCGTCAAAGTGCTTCGTTACAATTAACTCCCAGAACTGTGTTGGATAACATGACTGCGTTTCGTCTGCGCGCTCTGAAGCTCGTAATTTATTGTATAAAAAAAATATATACAGTGCCTTCTACTATACTGCAGCAAATTAAATTTTCCTTCATGATATTTAGCGCGGGTTAATCAGGAAGTGATTATTTTTTCTGCACCACAGCCTTGGCTCGACCAATGGGAGAGTCGGGGGCGTGGCTAAGGGTTTGTTCGCTCATTGGCTGATGGGGCTTCGTGCATACTCAAGCTTTGAACAATTTATAATTTCTTTGCAAAAACTTAACGTACTATACTGTTGCTCATAACCTCCTTACCACTAATAACCTCTTGTTATTAGTGGTTTTTAATATTTATATTTTCCTCTTGGTCAGCATTTAAGATCACTTGTTTTAAATTAGCATTTTACGCAGATGACACAGAGATGCACATGAATTATAAATCTGTAATAATATGACTGTTTGTTTTCTTTCTGACATCAAAACATGATGACGCAATTTCGCCTGTAAGCAGCATTAAGACTGATAAAGGTATTAATATTGTCAGTGGAAGCTTGTAAATGTAAG
>NW_015659698.1:117670-126245 GCF_001515625.1 Sinocyclocheilus rhinocerous | reverse complement strand
CATTTTTCTTTCCATTCAATTGTGGTTCATGGCTGTTTTTGAATGGAAAAACACATCTTGCATAAACCAGCCTGATTAGACAGGCAGCCCGCTGACTAGTCAATCTTCAAAATATGTAGTTCTGCACATCCCCAGCTTCAACAAACCGAAGGCATGCTGTAAGCAAATGGACACACACTCTCACCCAAGTGCATGGCTACACAGCTAATTATAAAATGTGCTATCCCAGTTGACATCATCAGGCCCGGACCCCCTACTGACAACTCCATCTCAATCTCCATCTCAGAAGAGTGACTCCCAGGGGAGGTCTTTGTGTGTAGAGAGAGACCAACAGAGATGTGACCCTCATCCAGTATAATAGAGCCGGCCCAGCTGAGGCCGGGGCCAGACTACACTGCCTTTGTCAAAACAGAGGCCTGCGAGCATTCCTTTCTTTACTGCTGTCCTTCTCAAACATGCTCATTCACAAACACTGAGAATACTTCATAAGTACCGAACCCAAAACTCTACTTTATCTTCTACTTTGTCCATTAGTATTTAGAACACTGTAGCCAAAGAACTTTCAATGCGTCAATTTTAATGTTTTCTAGTGATAAACCAGTTAATAGGCTGACAAACTCTTTGAATTGTTATGAGACACATGACACGAGAACTAATTGATTCTGACATTATTGACATCATAATTTTTCATTTTCATTTAAATGCTTCATTTAAATATATGCAAGCAGAAATGGTATTTGTAAGCTATGATGGAGAAATTTTCAGAGAAAATGGACTTAAATTCCATTTTATTCCAGATGTCATTGGCAATATTAAATTAACAGTGTTTTAATATGTGTATATTATATTAAAATTAATATGAACTATTAACTTTTTGAGATTTAGATGATAGGTGATGGCAAATGTAATCTAAAAAAAACACAAAAAATATGGGATATATGAGCATGTACAGTACAATTAAATATGAAATACTGGCCAATAAATATATCCAATATCAAATGATACGAATATATATAAAAAAATGTGTTGACCAAAAACAATATTGTACCAATGTATCATCCTTAAAGTGTGGTCATATTAACGCAATGTTGTTGAAATTTGCTGTCATCTACTCTCAGCAAAATTTTGAGGGCAAAAAAGTCTTACATATTGACACATAGAAATTACTTTCAAACCAAGCAACTTTCTGTTCAAGACCACCTTTAACCCATTGCAAAATCTGCATGTGGAAATCTATTACCCTCACATGAAACTCCAGATCAAATTCCAGATTATTAAATCAACTTGAAATGAATTTTGCCTGTGGAACTACACTGAACCACAGTAAATGTGACATACCTGTAGATGTATGGACTATTAATACAGTAGACTTTAAAATGTAGTTTTTCTCTGTAATGAGGAAGTGAGTATTTAGTGGATTGCGTTTAACAAAGGGTTTAAAAGTGTTACCATTAGTTCCACAAACACAGTATTGATATTCTGTAGTGGTGTAGAAAAAAAATAGCACTGGTGTTGGATCGGTATTGACCGATTCTTAGAATTTTGAATACTCTATGTAATCTTACACTGCAAAATAATAACTCAAAAAGATTAAAAGATAACATCATAATTATTTACTGAACCCTTAAATTAATCACAATTATATAATGAAAGCCATAAAATGTATTATTTAATTACAATTAATCGGCATAATCGCCAAAGCCCTAAAACAGACAATTAATCGCAATAACCGTGACTATGTTTTAGACAATTAATCGTCAGCCAAATTGCATAATCGTGACAGCCCTAATTACTTGTATATTAAATACATTTTCCTACTATCCCTCTATCACTAAAAATAGTCCAAGTTTTAAAAACACATGTAGAGTCCATTTTTCTTTCCATTCCATTGTGGTTCATGGCTGTTTTTGAATGGAAAAACACATCTTGCATAAACCAGCCTGATTAGACAGGCAGCCCGCTGACTAGTCAATCTTCAAAATATGTAGTTCTGCACATCCCCAGCTTCAACAAACCGAAGGCATGCTGTAAGCAAATGGACACACACTCTCACCCAAGTGCATGGCTACACAGCTAATTATAAAATGTGCTATGTTGACTGTGAAACAGTAGACTTTAATTATATGCATTTATGGTGTAATTACTACATTTCCTTGTCAATCCATGTTAATTTTTACCGCCAATAATGCGCTGTCACTTTAATTTAGCGCGTACAGCACAGCAGAAATAGACTCCATGTGGAAACGATCGCAGCATGACTGTTGCAGACGCACCGCTCCTGGAGCGCACTGCCGGAGCGCAATCGCGTGCAGTGTGAACGCTCTGATCCGTTAACATGGGCGCCGAAAAAATACGCACCACAGACGGAGTGTGTGAACCTGGCGTTACATTTGTATGCCCGCCCGGTCTGTTCTGTTCTCGTGCTTCATTTAGGCGCGCTGCATTCTGATTGGTTCGGATAGCATACTGCGGGAGGTCGGGCGCGGAAAATCGTGCTATAAAGCGATTTAGAAATCGCGCACACTCAAATCGCGATTTTATGACAATTTCAATTCATCGCACAGCCCTACAATAGACTAAACACTGTTTGGAAAAAACAGCATCAACATTCTGCTAAACTTCTCCTTTTATTGTCCACAAAAGAAACAAAGTCATACGGCTTTGTAAGAGCATAAGCATCTGAGTTTTCTTTTTTTGGTGAACTACTCTTTTCAGAAATTCACTCTAGTCCAAGTCTATTGTATTGCAATGTATTTATACATCACCTTTACATCAGATACTCTGCTCTCTGCATATCAACATGTAAAAAAACCCTAATGCTTATTTCTTTTCCCTAAATGCAAGACAAACCTTAAAATCCACTTGAGTAGTCTTGTTGTTCCTGCATTTTCAGGACCACTGATGTAAGACCACTTCTGCGATAACTATGCACAACAGAACAAGCTAAGCACTCTGGGATGAAACTTAAGTGTTTTTGACTGACAGCCAGTTTGGTGTGTATAATTACATAAAGGAGCACGTTTCAACCTGAGAAGGGAAAAAATGCTCTTTACGGTGTTTGATTCGACAGCTGCACTGCGATGGGGTGTGTAAAGTTGTGTCACGTTAAGCGCTCTCTCCATAAACACATTCTTTAATTGCCAGTTAACCTGATCATTTCTACGCTGCTAAATTCAAGCAGGCTAATTACTAGATTTGAGTCATATGCAAGACGAGGAGGCTTTCGTGCCAGCGTTAGTATCTGATTTCAACTAACACCTGAGGATGGAAAAAACTATGAAGGATCAGTTAACACTTCTTGCCTGACAGAGACGGGATTAGGGAACTTAAGGTGCCTACACCATTTCAGATACATTACGACTGTAGAAACTACTGCAAATACACACAACAAAACAGGGAAGAACTGTAACTGTAATATCACCACAAAGATAACCTTTCATCATAGCAGATAATAACAAGACGACGCCGGTCTGGACATGCAATTGCATCATTACTGAAAATTACCTGCCTGAAGTAAATTATTGATGGGCATGTATCCATATCACAACGCCGACTAGGTGTTTGTTAAAATACTAACCTCACATATTCTCTCAAAAGCCCTTTGAAAACAAAATGACTGTTAAAGCGACACACAAATTATATAAAATGGAGGAAACTCGAAGCAAAAAGAGCCAATTGTGATTTCACACAGAGGAAATATGGGAGTGTTGGTTTTGCCGGCCTCCTAAACTTCACTCGGTATTCTAACGGCATTTTCCACTGTAAAATCAGAGCAAGAAAGATAACATCAGCACCTTCATAATTTGTTACGCCTCAGGAACATCCACAAAAAATGGTGGTTTGGCATATGTCTTCATGAAGTCATTGTGCAACTGGGTCAGAATAGTTGGAAAGTTTCATAGAAACATAGAAATTTCCTCTGTTGCTGTGTGGAACAATGCCTGAACAGTAAAGTAGGACAGGAGACCTTTGGCTCTGGGGCTGTTTTCACGGAGGTACACACTGGTATCTGCCCAACCCCTGCTGGGTTCATGATTACAGGCCAGTGCGGTCAACACACAATCATTATCTATATACTGGGAGTGTGAGTTGGCATTCAGAACTCTTTTGACACTAATCAGTCTAAACTGATATTAAAAACAACAATTAACCTCATTTGCTTACTTCCTGCTCTTATTGTCCATGTTTCAGCAAAAATAATTATTAGATAACAAAATGTAACTTTTCCCACATTTCTGCTCACATAACCAAAGCTGTATGGGCTGGAAACAATAATATTAACCAATTATATCATAACCTAAGATGATTCCATCTAATCACATCCTGATTGACAAAACCAAGTCCCACCCAACATTACTTCCTGCTTAAAATGTAAAATTTGCGTTGCGAATGCAGTTATGTTATGCGTGACATTTTACAGAGTTATAAAAAAAATTCCATTTCAAATAAATGCTGTTCTAAACTTTCTATTCTATTCTATTCTGTGATAATAAGAAATGTTTCTTGACCAGCAAATCAGCATATTAGAATGATTTCTGAAGGATCGTGTGACACTGAAGACTCGAGTAATAGCTGCTAAAAAAACTGCTTTATTAAAAACAGTTGTTTTAAATAATAATATATCACAATATTACAGTTTTTCCTGTGTTTGATTAAATAAAATAAAGGTTGTCTTGCTGAGCATAAGAAACTTCATTAAAAAACACAATATTTTACAGTAATTATCAAACATATTTGACGTTTAGTGCACTTCTTTAAAGGACTCGGCCCAGGAGGAGAAAGAGAAATAGACAAATAAAAGAAGCTAAAGAGAGCTCTTCATCTGAGATGAAAGGATGGAGGGAGAAAAGGGCTGGACTCCTCTTCAGTAGTAATAATCAATAGCACAGCAGTGATGGAGCTCTGGCATCGACACACTACTGCCAATCACACTTCTCCTACAGACTTCTGAGGAGCAGCAAAGCTCCTAGTGCCTCAAAAAACATCCAGCTTCATCAACAGATTCTCATCTGCCAAATTAGGCAATACCAGAAACCAAGATGGTCTCAGAAAGTCCAGTCCTCTAAACTGGTCAGGGTCACCGAGTATGTATTTGCTCCCTGTGAGGATGTTATTTTGGATTACATATTCAAGGAAATACTTGGAATGATGGGTAGAAATCCAAAGCAAAATGACCGTTCATGTTTAGCACAATGCAAACATGACTAGAATAGGCCAAGCTCAGATGAATATTAAAAAAAATGAGTAAAAGGAGTATTCAGTGCCATTGTGTTCCATTTCTAGACTGCAGCCATCACAGATACAGGAATGAGGAAACAAGAGTACTTCTCACGAGAAACCGGAGAATCTTAGTGACGGTCCCTGCTACTGGACAATAAACAAACTTACACAGAAGGCTTATTTCATTAAACTTGTTTTCAGATTGAAAATGTTTTATTTATTTTGAAAATCTGAACAAATCCAGCATAATAGTGCAACCATTCAATAATAATCGCAATGTTATTACACTCAGTTTAAGGAATACCAGTTGGGTGCTTCAGAAGGGGTTTCATAATTTTTAAATTAAAAGAAATTTACATTGAAATTTTTATTTTTATTTGTTTACATTTGATTTGTGTGTTATTTTATATGCAAACTAGGGATGTCGCAATATACAGGTGTTAGCGATAAACATGATATTTAAAAAAATTAAGTGATACCCATGATAATATTATAAATAATCTGTTGGATTTGACTGATAACATTTTTTTTCATTTAATTAAATCCTATTGTTTTAAATAAAGTGTATTATGAGTTTTCAGTGTATCTGAAAGCTGTTTATTTTTTAATACAATATTTTAATGGTTTATTAAAATGACTGTCTGCACAGATATGTTATGGTTTTGTATTAAAAGTTTTGTTTTCAGTAAATGTGACTTAGAAAGTGGGAAAAAGTGTAATTTTACACTGGAGAAAAGTAAGGCAAACTTCTCCCATAGTCATAATTGCCACAAGTATACTGGTGTCAAAAAGGGGCTGATCAATGGCCATGGTGGTCCTCTCAGATGAGGTCTTCTATGTTACAGTGACCCATATTGCAGTTGTGCCTGAGGGTTCTACACTGAATATGCAATGGCGAAACCAACAAATAATCAATATCTAATTCACCAGACCAAGTCACGCCACATGTTCACCTTGGGCTGTGTGAACTCGCTCATATAAAAAGTGTCTATGACTGTTTATACCTGTTTGTGTTATTGAAAGTAAAGGTCAATTTCACCAAATGTGTGGCCCCATTTCTGTCTCTACTCAGTGACCCAGTGTTCTATATTCACTTTAGTGTGGAGTAAACCACACGCTGACTACAATTCTGTGCATCAACACACACCCACATGGTAGCCAGTTTTAAAATAAGCCCAATCCACAGAGTTCCTGTCCAAACACAGAAGGCAACATTAGAACCTACACAGTTCTTTATATTGTCAGATTGGTGTGTTTTCAAAAGCTCAAAAATACTATGTAGAGCCAAAAAAATACTGTTTAAGTATAGCCTACTGATGCAAAATTGTTTTAAACCCAAGAAATAACTACAATGTAAGAAATAGGATACACAATATGGTATCATATTGGTTATGAGCTGATATTACAGATTTATCGTTGTCAACACATACATCACTAGAGAGAAGTCTGTCATTTCCACCAAAAGATCGAGTTATGACATTTTTATTAAACATTACAAGGTTAAAAAAAATAATCATATACATGGATGAATCACTAACAATAAGATTTATAATAAGCATCTACAAAAAGATAGGGTGAATTTTCATTTCATGCCAAATTTAATAATATAGTGTTAAATGTAATCTTTAGCGAATCTCAAAATTAATATCCATATTTAATTCAGTATATTATAATGTTGTGATGCCTAAATTCACTTGTATCATTTAAAATGACTAATTTTAGTTTGTAAAGTTTCATTTTTAATTCATTTAACATTGGCCAATAACCAATATTATGTGCATCCCTCTAAAGCAGTGATCCTCAAATCTGGCTCGCGAGATCCACTTTCCGTCTTCAGGATCATTAAAAAATCACAGGTGGGTTTGTTTGATTAGGGTTGGAGCTAAACTCTGCAGGAAAGTGGATCTCGCGAGCCAGATTTGAGGATCACTGCTCTAAAGGATATTTCAAAGGAATTCTGTTGTCCTTCATGTTTAGATCTGAACCTTTGGTTCTTCTTTTTTTCCCCTCCAACACAATATAGACATTGCCAGTCACATTGTTTCTGATGTAGAATATGCAATTTGAGTCCCCATTCAAACGTCTATTGTAAGAATGTGGGTAGTCATAAAAGCTGGAAACCACATAAAGACCAAGACGTCAACTAGTGTCCAAACAGAGGAGCATAAATATCAGCTGCTAACAAGTGAGCAAACTCAACACAAAGAGCCCAGGTGAGGACTGTTGTCACGTGACACATCAGTCAGAGGTCATTTCGCCACTTCCTGTTATCAGAAATCTTTGCCTTTGTGATACCTCCATAAAGCACTGTAAGATCACAAAGAACAGCAAAGCATAAAGTATACATGAAGTATTCAGGAAGTTGTAGAGGTAACTTTTTAAACTCATGAAAACAGATCTTCAGGATAAAAATCCTAAATCCTACAAAACACAAGTGACTTAGAAATGGAAACCTTAAGCCTCGTACACACCGGGACGATTATCGCGCGCGCTTATCACCAACGTTTTTCGACGCGTCTTTTGTGTTCATATGCAAGCGATTTTCATAGGCGATGAGCCAAGTGAACGTGCAGATTCACTCCCTGACATTAGATGGCGCTTAATGAAAAACAGAAATACCCCGGTACACATCGAATCCTATTTGATCTGCAATTCCTCTCCATAACAACTCCCTCTTATCGAGATGTTTGTAGTCGCTGTCGCATTTGTCATAAAGCCCTTTGTGTTTAGACACCAATGAGACCAGCAGCTCTACATTCGTCGGCGATAATCACGCGCAGTATTTGTCCCGGTGTGAACAAGCCTTTAGGCTCTGTATGTATGTAGACACACCAGCTTTCACTTCCTATTGACTCTGAGGGCAGCAGCAAGGACAGAAGGGGAGAGAGAGGCATTCCAGACTCCCTGGCAACTCTAATGGCGCTTTTCCACTGCATGGTACGGCACGGTACGGCTCGGTACGGTTCACTTTTGGGGGGTTTTCCACTGGGTACAGTACCTGGTACCTGGTACTTTTTGTAGTACCACTTCGGTTGGGGTTCCAAGCGAACCGTACCGTTACCAAAACGTGACGTGTAAACCCTGCTGATCACGGATTGGCCGGAGAGAATCGTCACTACCTGCGTCACTGAACTTGCGACACAAACACAAAAGAACCGCTAGATTTAAATCAGAACAGCCAGCAAAGGATCGAACGCAACTGTTTTGAACGAGCGCACCTTTTTTTAACAACCAAAAAGTTTTGTTGTCTGTTGCGGAAGAACAGACGTTCCTCTCGTTGATAGCAGAGGAGCGGATCCAGCCAGAGCTTGATGGGGCGATGCGGAATGAAAAATTTAGGAGTCGCGGCAGGAGA
>NW_015659698.1:106133-115960 GCF_001515625.1 Sinocyclocheilus rhinocerous | reverse complement strand
CGAGAGCTTGATGGGGCGACGCGGAATGAAAACGGTTTTTTTTTAGGAGTCGTGGTAGTAGAGGCGGCGCGACTATAACAACATGTGAATAATCCCGCCCACTCTAAAGCGGTACTGAACTGCAGTGGAAACGCAAACCGTGCCGAGCCGAACCATGCCGTGCCGTACTGAGCCGTACCGAGCCGAGTCGTACCACGCAGTGGAAAAGCGCCATAATTGACCTAGAGTGCCACACCACCTCCCTCTTTCCCCCAATTCTCCAAATTAAATAAAAGCAGCCTAGTCGAACCTCCCCCCACTTCTGTCCCATTCCACAGAGGTAGAGTGACCACCACAGCAGCTGGACCAAATCTGTGTAGATGTTCAGATGCTGGGATCTCTGTCTCCAAGAAGCCTAGACAAACAATACACCCCAGCGGTGGAGAAAGAGACTTCTTGGCTTGACCAAGAGGATCTTGGTTAGGGGGGCTTCAATCATTACCTTTTAAAGACAGATTGATCTTTGACCAGAGGCCCACAGAGGAGATGTTTGCTACATGTCACATTTGGAAGCAACAGATGTCCATCAAAGGCACGTGAAAGGCTCCATATGGCAGCTAATAAATAGAGAAACCTTCAGTCTGGAGTTATCTGGAGCAAAGAAAAAGGGCCAAGTAGAGAAACAGACACACAGATCTCCCTTAAAACAATACAGGCTCAGTCATGACCTCATTTATGCCAAAAAAAAAAGCATTATAGAAAATGAGCACTATGTCCATAAACAACAATAGGATGATGACGAATAATGTGTATCAGCAACAAAAAAAAGTAGGGTTCAAAACTTAGCGTTGTTGTCTCTTCAGAATGATTAACTTTTCTGTACAATGAGAGAAATTCTAAGAAAATACTACTCATTTAGCCAGTTTATGAGGCAACAAGTTTGTCACGTAACTACATTTCGCATTTTTCTCTGAGACAGCATGTGAATGATAACATACACAGACAAAGCTTCAATTACAAACCTAACATCAGACATCCTAATATATATATCTTCCATCTTCCAGGAGTTTGGCTTCCGTGACTGCGACAACACTTAAGTTGCACCAGGAAAACCATAAATCGCATGCTGTGTAGTGAAGCATCACGGAGGTAATGAAATGCAAAGTACATTTTAAACTGTGTAGAGCATTGCAATGAAGGTATATATTTTGACTGGCTGTAAACTGCAATTGCATCATGACCCATTTTTGCGTTCAATGTAGACAAACAAACTGGTCAGACTCAGAACACAGTGTAATATCCATCCTTTGCTCTTAATTTTGTTGCATTAGCACTAAAATACAAGTAAGAATTTATTTTTTTACAAGAAAGAATTTAGTAGGAAATTTCCAGGACTTGAAGGCAGCATAATCGCGACTATTTGCCTGGGTTACCCCATTAAGATTTTACATTACAGCCTTTCCTGAGCCTAGTCTGCATTCTTTTGCACAGTGAGTGAACTTATGATCTCACTAAACACATGAAAACATGCTGTGCCAATGTCTGCTGTAGCAAATTTTCCTCTCTACTAGCTTGGAAATCCATGGGCAAGCAATTGGACAAGTGACTGTCACTATTGTGTAGACAAAGTCTGTACTTTGTATCTTGTAACTGTTCAGTGCAGGCAGAGATGAGAAAGAGAGAGGCAGAGAATATGGGACGAAGAGGGTATGAGCGTAAAAGAATAAGATAAAGAAAAAAGCCAGCTTTAAACAGTCCAGGTGGCTTTGTTTTGGGGTTTCCCACAGCAGCCGGTCTCTGGAGGGGGTTTCCTGTGTTCAGCGACAAACACACATGCCTTATATAAAGGTAATGCACAAGAGAGAGTGTATGTTCATGCACTCTCAGAAAAAAAAGGTACAAAAGCGGTCACTGGGGCAGTACCTTTTCAAAAGGTAGACTTTTGTACCTTTTAGGTACTAATATGTACCTTTAAGGTACCAATATGGACTGTTTAGGTACAAAGGTGTGCCTTTTGAAAAGGTACTGCCCCAGTGACAGCTTTTGTACCTTTTTTTCTGAGAGTGTGTGTGTGTGTCTGCGTAAAATGCTGAGGTGAAGCATATCATGCAGAAATTAAAAGTGTAAGGCCAAAATGAATGTTCGAGGAGAGCCCATGCCTAGGGCTGCTCGGGCATATGGCAAAAGGGAAACTGTACACCTCTGGGAACGGCCACTGTACGCGAGCAAACAGTAGAACAAAGAGCTAGCAGGCTAGCTCAAAGAGACACCTCCCTTCTTTCAGAGCCGTGTTGAAGAGAAACCTGAAAAAAAAACACCAAGCGTGTGAGGGACGCCAACTCAACACACGACTGTCCTCGTTTACAGGGCTTGCGTGAGGGTTATTCACTTAATCTACGAATGACTCTTAACCACATCCTCTGAGACAGCTACAACAGCGAACTGAATCAAACTGTGCAGATTGTACATGTGGCAACAGTGAAGAAGGGGTTTTGCTTCTACAATATTGCATGTGGAACTGAGGAACGCAGCCACTTATAGACCAGCGGGGAACTCTCAGACTGTCAGACTAGCTGAAAAGAGCGGGTAGGGCTGCACGATAAATCGAAATGGAATCGAGATACTGAGAAGCTATGCAAACAGCTGTCATTATTGCGAACGATTTCTTAGATTTCATAATCGCGCAATAAAATCGTCTCCGTAACTTGTCAGTAAACTACGGCTATGTGTAGTAAATTCTGCCCCATCTGAAAGCATGTGATGATTTCCTGCTGATTACAGAACCGGCATTACTATCAAAATGCGCATGACAATCGCATTCGATTAATCGTGCAGCCCTAAGAGCGGGTGAAGGGGGCAGCCCTCAAATCTAATTCAGGACAGTTGGCACATCATTGTCTGAGACAAACACGTTTTCAAATGAACCATATTGAGGGCAATTATATCCAAACTCTAAAATAAAACAGCTTTGGCTGGTTCATTATTCATGGGCCCTGGGCAGATCAGGGGACCGGCAAGGCTACATATCTCATGTTCCAACTCTGAGACGAGTCGGCTTACAGGAGCTCATGCTCACAACAACTTGCTCTCCAGATAATAGGCAGGGAGGAACCAACATCCTCCCCCCCCCCCCCTCCCCCAGAGATCCATTGTTCCCACTGTCTGTAGCCCTGATCTCTTTCTGGTTAGCAAACACAGAGTCATTTTAGAGCTAGTCTAATTGGGTGAGGGGAGAGCAGAATGTGTGGGGCTGACAGTGAGAGATGACACTGGGACTGTGAACCCCTATCTGCAGTCCGAACGGATTATTATACATTCTCAATACCTTGACGAAACTGGAGCAAATCTGGTCCATGTAGATTAAATGACTCAATGTTAGGGTTTAAGCTTAAACCTAAATCTAGGCTAAGCTGGGAGAATGTATCATTTTGGCATTCAGCACTGGAGATGTGTAATCTGGAATCTCTTTCATAACCAAACGTGAGACAGACATTCATCTCATGTGCAAATATTTACAGAGTCCAGATCACAAGTCATTAGAAACCTTCCAGTGCCTATCATTGATCTGTGGGATCCAGACTTAAGAGGATGTTGTTTTTGATCTACCCAGGCTGCAGTAGTCCATGCACCAGAAACAGAGTGATCACATGCCATTATGTTTATCCAAAGACAACCAGTTAAGACCATCTTTAATTATTCCCACAATCTTGTCAAATCTGGTTTACAATACTGCTTCTCAGATAAATGAGTTACACCAACTTGTGCAAAATTTGGCGCCGCAGTGCCTGGGTGTGTTGGGTGGTTGCCAGGGACTTGCTAATCTATTGCTAAAATGTTCTGACACTGCTTTTCCACCAAAATGGTGCTGGTGCCAGTTCCTGGTTAGGGTGATTTGAAAGTGAACCTGCATTTCCACAGACTTGAGAAGCAAACAATGATTTAGCAGATTACTTACCTCGTGTGACTACAAAAACAGTCTAGAAGATTTAAATTTTTAAGATATTGCTTGGAAAACTTCCTACTCTCCATTCTCGAATCCAACTGGTTCTGCCATGGCTCAGTTTTCATTCAATAGAAGTCTAAGGGATTTGGTTGCAAATTTGATTGGTCGCCAGGCAAAAAATCTAAGTCTCAGGGCTAAGCAAAGTAAGCACACCTCTCCTTAATAAGCCTCATGATTTTAACTATCATTCATGTTCGTAGCACAAACAGGGTGGAACAAAAGTTTAATACTTAGGCTTAAGGGTGTTGAAACAGTACAAGCAGTAGTAATAGCAAGACTTGCCTTAGCAAACACCACTAATTAATCACTAAAATCATATGCATCTTCCTTTATCACGCTCACTTCCTGTGGTGCTGCCGCATGAACATGCTCAGAAAATGTGTTATTTTACCCCTCATGTCAACAACCATTTTCCAGTTTATAGATCCTTTTAGAAATGTATGACATTGTTCGACTTGCTCACACAAGCATAAAAGACCAGTCTACGGCCACCTGCTTATCTCACTGACCTTCTGGGCCATTTCTGTACACAGTGGCTGAGACCACTGTTGACACTCAGACACAATGTAGTTTATGGCTGAGAGAAAGCGCTTTGCAAAAAGAGAGGACGTCAGTTCATCTCCGATTTCTGTGATCGCAAATAGAATGCTCCAGTTAATTCTGCAAATCAATCCAAATTGATGGAACGAGGAAGACAACGAATTGATTAGTTCTATTCATGAATGGTATACTGTCACTAATATTGATTGTGATTATACAACAGTATAGAGATGTGGTATTGATTATTGATATTCAATAGTGTGGTTAGTGTTAGTATCTAGTGTTGGTATCATCTCATTGAAGGTTTTCTAAAATGATTTTAACAATGGCATCACTGGTCCCATTAAAAAAAAAAAAAAAAACGTAGCAGAAGTCAATCCCAACCATGTTAACTGGTGCAGAAGTATTTGCGAAATGTGTTTGGAAGCAACCATTACCTTTTTAACTCCACTTGGTGCATCAAAACTTACACACCTTATATTGTTTGCAAGTGTTACAAAATGTTGTTTTTGATTATCAGCCAAATATTGCACTTCAATTAAGTGTCAAATAAGGCAATACATTTTCATAGCAGACGCATAAGTAATGCTATATTGCGTCTCTGAATGCAAATTTGTTGATAAAAAGATACATGCATATTACTTGTGCACAAAGTACTGCTAGGAGTATAGCAAGTCTCAACTTCAACTGACGCCAAATTCATTGCACTGCCGTTTAATTATTTTTCATTTTAACTTATGTGTGCATTTATTGTTATTTAAACATTACAAAAATTTATTCTGCAATATAATATTTTTTTTTTTTTTTAAGTTCTCTTTTTAAAGGAACCTTTAAAAAAAATCCATATTGAGCAATTTAGTAACCGTATAATATTTCTGGGTAATAATTGAATAAATTACAGATAGTAGATTGAACATCAGCTAACCATAACATTGAGTCACCTGATTCAGTGCTGACACCTCATTTATTTATCAGTGTGTTATGTACTTGGGGCCTAGGTTGTCTGTGAGGAACCACTATATCCTAGAAAGATGTAAGTGAGAAGATATTGAACAAAGAGTTAATGACCCAACTCCTAAAGCATTAGAAGAAAACAAACAGGCCTAATTTGAGCGAGAGAGCTAATGCGTAACAAAAGCAATTTCCTTTGGCCATTAGCCTGATGTCTTTAGGACTGCATTTCAGGGGGTCTTGAGGCTTTCAGTTCTTACATTACAGTGACCCTTCCCCCATCTAGACCCCCATATGTGGGTCTCTCAGGGGAGCGATTAACACAGGATAAAACAACACATCTGGTTCTATTAAGCAGAGCGCTGACCCACATCAGATGCTCAAATGCTGTCTTTCTGAAGTCCATTTGCGGGGTCACATAGGACAGTTTTGGGCTGAGACTGAGCACTTTGAGTGTGTCTTGGACAAGCCACATGAGGAAACTGAGACTGCTGGCCAGTTTCAAACACCACAAACAACCCAAAGTGTGTATTTACCCCTCAGTGCAGAGAACATTAATGAATAAGCTGAGTTTTACCAGGCTGACTCAACATATCTGACAGAGAGCTCCTCTTCTAGTTAAAGTCTAGTCAAAGTACTTTTTATGCCAAGGTGAGGGCACTTCTGTATGAACACAAACCTCTCAGTTACTTATTACTGAGCCCATTGGGTGACCTATAAAAAACGAGCTCCACCCAAGCCAAATATGTGGTTAAGGGGGCCTTCCATCACTGGAGGAGTGTGCACTGTGTGTGTGATTTCTACATTCTGACACTCTGCCAAAATCTTGCATAAAACATAATAACACTGATCAGTAAGAGGTTATTTTAATATCTCAGCTGCCTATTGCAGAGTGTTTATTTAAATGGGACAAAGAAGGGACCTGTTGGATGGCAAAAGCAGGGCAGGGCAAAAATACAGGCTAGATGTCCCCCTCAATATTCCCCCAATATTTAGTGTCCTAACAATATTTAACATGACAAAGTCCTAAGCAATAAAAGTGTCCATGTGTCCTAACAAGTCACGACAAGCAACAGACCATTTTGCTGATTACTTGGTTTTTGATTTGGGCAGTTTTAAGGAATCTCTAAGGAAATTAAACATAAAATATTTTGTCATTGTGTCATTTTTCCACGCAAAACTACTGTGCAACATTTTGTGTCACGCTTGGTTAGGACTCAACATTAAACTTTTACCCCTAGTACAGAATATTTGGTTACATCCTTGCTTGAATGTGTTTGGAAAAAAGAACAATCTACAGAAATAATATATTTTAATTTGTAATCAAGAATAATTTGAAAACCCAGACAATTCCCAGCAACTGACACACAATCAGTCTTCTTTTTCTAAGCTGGGATGGAAAGCAGTGAGGTCTGAGCAAGAATGCTTCTGAGACGCTCTGCCAAGAGAAAAGGGGGTCAGATGTGGCAAACGCATACTCAGATGGTGGGACGCTGCCTAGAACCGACCAAACCAACCAAAAGATTTCAACTCCCAAAAGCAACAACATAAAAGCCTCCTTCCAGCAGTAATTGTGAGTGAGAACTGTTTTCTGTGAGACCAGAAATTATGAGTCAGTGCTACATTTTCTCTAATATCGTGTTGAGAAAGACCTGGTCCTTTCATGGCTCCCTGTTTTCTTCACAATAATTACCATCATTATGACTACAGTCTCTCGTAAAAACTTTCAGCCTCTTATAGACCATCTTCAACTCAGGTCTTGCAAACCATTCTCACTCCTATATAATATACATCCAATGAACCCAATGAACATCCATATAAAATACTTTCTAAAAATGTGTTCACAAAACACATTAGTGTGGTATACAAGGATTTTAAAATCTTGTCGATACAAATAAGCCAATAATTATTTTCATGTTATGCTCATTAAATTGCCAATATTAAAATTCTTCAGTATTTTGTCTAAATAAATTCAAAATAAAACACTATTTAATTAAAATACTACTAAGATAAACAGTTTTTATGCCATTAGTAAATTTATGAATTACAACATTATAATGTACAGTATGAAACTGGATATTCATTATGAAGTTTGCTAACTATAACATTTAAAAATGTTATTAAATTACTTTTTATAAATTAAAAAATATATATTTTTTTTATTTTGCTTTGGATGATGGCAAAAGTTATATAAAATGTAAAAAATTTTAATTTCTAATATTTGCTAATATATATCCAATATTTATTGATACTTTTTTTTCAAAATTTTAACTGATATCATCATGCATACATGTGTAATATGGATAAGCCATGAGGGTCAACTAGTCCAACAACCAACTGATTAGTTAAAGAGGTCTCTGATTGGTGGCTGGCGGACATGACACTAAACCAGCCAGATTATACCCAGTGACCAGTCATCCAGATAACCCACCAACTAGCTGATTTTGAAAATATATATATTTTTCACATCCCTAACTGGCTGCCTTCACATAATAACTAAGTTTAAACAGGCTTGACGTAACAGAAACACTTCTATTAAGATAAAAACAATAAGGCGCCCAGCTACCCACAATTCCAGTCACATCTGCAGACAGGTTTAATCCCCACGACACCAGAATCACCACCTTGTGTCTGCAGAGACCAGCTACTGTCTGGCATCAAACACAATCACACACATGCACAACGCTTTCTTTAAAAAAAAAAAAAAGCCTACTAGTGGTCAGGAAGTACTTTTCCTGTTGCAGCCGGACATGGAGGAAGAGATCTTACCTGGTAGTAGTTTTTGATGTGTCGGATGACAGTGTTGAGGTTCTGTATTCTCAGGTTGACATCATTGTTGATTTGTTTGTTGACTCGCTGATTCATGGGGCTTGGGTCTCTGTGGACCAAGAGCAACAAGAGTACATTTGAAAATCTCACATAAGCACATTTTAATAAGGCTTGGCATGATGTTTGACTATCATTCCACAACCTAGTTAATTTGTGAGGTCGACTAGTTTGGTGAACCCAATTATGCATGATTTCCTCAAGACCAGTTGACTAGTCATTCAAACAACCCACCCCAAGACTGCGCTACAAATAATCATTATCCATCACTTTAATAAACTGAGCTGTATTATTATTAATTTTTACTTACATTTTTTAAGTAATACATATCTTGGTTCATATTTTTTTATCTGATTAACATTACAGAAAGTTGTGTGTTGAGTTTCTTGGCTTTCTTTTTTTCTTTTATTCAATACATCATGACTTATTCCACTTGGCTACACTTGGAATCACTCATTCCTCTTTCCAAATCCAACGTTAAAACTGTATTTTTTGTCCATTTATTCTAATATTCAAATCCATATTTGCATCCTTATGTCTAGGAATGTTTCTAAAGTTGTTATCTGCCAAAAAAACTAAAAGCATTTTGAATGATCTGTCATTAATGCTGAAAACTTTATTTATAAGATACATAGTTTTGCACATAAATAATTTTACAATTTGAATGCACAGTGACCTGATCTTCAAATGTTGTGTATATAAAACCTACCTCAAAAACATTGCATTACTTTACATATAGATTTTTTTCTTGCATTACAAACAAATCTTTGTTCAGAATAAACTATATACATTACATCAACAAAAAATTTCAAGTTATTTTGACAAGTAATTAGGCTATCATATCACTGGATGTAAAGGTTGAAGCCACTGAGTGGGTCCTGGTCTTAGGCCAACAATTCACTAAAAAATTTTTTTTTATTGGTCTTATGGAGTATTCTAATTTGTTGAGATAGTGAGTTGGTGGGTTTTTGTTAAATGTGAGCCAAAATCATCACAATTAAAAGAACCAAAGACTTAAACTACTTCAGTCTGTGTGCACTGAATTTATTTAATACACGAGTTTCACAATTTGAGTTGAATTACTGAAATAAATGAACTTTTCCACGACATTCTAATTTATTGAGATGCACCTGTAATTAGTCTGGTTTTAGGTTCACTTGACCCCAATCGAATGCTTTTCAAATTGTGATCAATCTTTTCTTCCCTATTACGACGCATATGCAAGTGAAATGGTTTCTCAAAATTAGAAAAAAAGGTTAACTGTTGCAATCTCATATAAATAACAGGTTGCTGGAGGTGAGGGATTATTGGCCAGTCCTTGCACCGATAGACAAATCATCAAAAGATGTTGTTGTGACGGGACATTAATGTATACTTAAAAAAAAAAAAAAAAAAGGAACTGCCCAGCCAATTATGATGTCAAGTGCCAGCAGATTTATTTTGACCATAGAGAATAACAGAATGTTTTTGTCCTTTAGAATCCCATGGTGCTAAAACTTTTTTAAACCATTTGCCATTAGCTGGTCCT
>NW_015659698.1:103867-105239 GCF_001515625.1 Sinocyclocheilus rhinocerous | reverse complement strand
AGCAGGAAATGTGTCACATTAGGTAAGCAGAATGGGTTGCAATGGCAAACACCATTTCATGTTGACTTTAAGACAACTACAGGAATGAAACCGATGCAGTCAATGCCCTAAGTGACATGACACACAGAGAACTCATGACACCAGGGTACAATAATCTATCGAGAACAGCGAATACAGTACATGTGTCATCCTCCCATTAGACATGCCCCCCCACCCCCATTTATAGAGAAAATATTTCCTTTGTCTGAGGAGGTCTACTTTTAAACCCCTGATTAATGCAGAGAGGGTGACAAAGCTTCTTGAGTAAAAGTAGGTTAAAGGACAAAGCTGATGCAGCGGGTCTGAGAGGTCGCTAACTGTAGTTTTATAAAGCTCAATCTAGATGGACAAACTCTAGGTGTCAAAATGTGTAATGAGCTGCTTTGCATGATGCAAATACTCTCAAAAGAAGAGATTTCCTTGTTCATTAGTAAGACACACACACGACAGTCCTGCCTAGTCACCTGCTACCCGAAACTTCTGTGGCCTAACATTCAGTCAAACACGGCTGAAATTTATACTGCATGCTTGCAAACTGATGTTACACATAAAGACCCTTTATTAACACACTAATTATGGAAGAGGAACAAAACTGATGGAGCGTGAAGATTCGGACTGAGTGTCTGCACAGTTGGATGGCAGGAAACGATAGGATGTGGTTTCTAATGAAAAAAAGATAGGCCTGTAACAGCTGCTAGATCACAGTCGCACACACACACACACACAGTTCTGCATCTGTCACTCACATGTGTGTCATTATCTTATGAAGGAAGACACCATCCACTAAATCCATGAACATGGAGAGCTTGTCTTCTGAAACGGACCCAAGGGGTCCAAAAGTCTTGACCTGTAAAAAATAAATAAATAGATCAAATGAAGTAGGTAGTAATATTATGACAGGATGCACGCACAGCTGCACAAGCATGCTTTCTGTTTCAGAACTGAACTGCAGTGTACAAAATTTTAAACAGATACTTGTAAGATCGTTTTTAATAAATATTAAAGGGGTCATATTATGCTGCTAAAAAGAACATTATTTTGTGTATTTGGTGTAATGAAATGTGTTTATGCGGTTTAAGGTTAAAAAAACACATGATTGAAAACACTCTGATTGGCCAGCTATCTAGTGCATTGTGATTTGCCGAATACCTCAAGCATGTGACGGAAATGTTATGCCCCTTACCATATGTAGTCTACTCTACCAGGATCAGGAAACAGTCCTCCATAAAACGTACTGCACACATCTGAATATTTGGGTTGAACTGTTCTGTAACAATGTAGTAAATACAACTTAACCACTGATTTCTAGTCGTGTCCTCTTTTGGAAGGCCAA
>NW_015659698.1:37219-103844 GCF_001515625.1 Sinocyclocheilus rhinocerous | reverse complement strand
TAGGTAGGCGTGGTTGACTCTTAACTTTTATAAAGAATATCTCTTTGGATTTGAGACTTTAGTCTTTGCAACTTTACAGATCTTCTTTATGCACCAAGAGCTTGTAACACTCCAAAGAGAAAGGAAAAATTTAAATCGCATCATATGACCCCTTTAAGTAAATAGTAGTAAACAGTCTGTGCTCAACTCTAAAGACTAAACATAACTGTCCTCCCCTTACTATGTGTGTGTTTGTCATGGAACAGCACACATGTCAACATGGTAGTTTTGATGATTGTCTAATGTGGGTTAAGATGGTGACATATGAGTTAGAAACACAGTGGCCAAAGAAAGCAGCCATACAGGACACAGGGGTCAGGGTAAGGGGGTCAGAGGAAGTTCTGCAGGTTTCGCCAAACCCTGTCAAGTGTCATTAAACTCTTCATGTAGGATGAAGTAGTACTGTGCACATAAAGTACTAATGTTATGCTCTTGTGTGTACAGGTTTACTCACATTTAAATCACATCTAACTGGGACTCATTTAGAAAAAATATATATATACATTATATTTGTTAAATTGCATTTGTAGAAAAATATTAACAAAAATATATACTTAAAAATAACTATTATTTGTAAAAACAATTACCTTACATAAGTAGGCAAATAAAGAAAAAATAAAACAAATAAATAAATACAACTTTATCACTTAGTTATATGTATTAAAAACTAGGTAAAATGTAGGGGGGGGGGGATAAAAATAAAATGTTGCAATACAGTTTAAACAATTTTAATACGCTCATACACATCTGCTAAATGGAAAACACGTTAGTCTTTTTCCACTAGGTATGATACAAACATAAAGCATCCAGCCCACATTTAGTATACCTGAGCTTTGCACTGTCACTGGCCGCTGCTGAACAAACTACACAACGCAAATACAAACTCCGCACACACAGCAGGTGCCATCATGTCTTTGTGACTTACCCAAACCACAAGCGGCGAATCCATGAAGTTAGACATGAGTTCAGACACTGTAATATCCATTTTGGGGTTAAAATAGAGAGTTAAAATAGTTTGCTGAAAGTGCGTCTAAAGAAAGAAATAAATAAAAAAACAAAGTGCGTCGGATTCTTCTAAGGCTTTTACTCCACGTTACTGTCCGCCGCAGAACAATGCAAGGGACGCGAATCAAATCCATTCTGGAAATAAAAAGACATCCTTTGAGGTAACAGTTTTAAAACTTTTAAATGACTTGCAATCCAACTAGTGAGAGGTTAAGGATACATTTAAAAAACGCTACAGTCTATGCGGACTTGCGCGACTAAAGTTCGACTTCTCTCCATTTACTCTCAGCGATTGCTAAGGGTTATTTTGTCGCCGCGCATTCAACCTGTACCCGCACGACCAGCACAGGAGATTGACGTGCTCAACAGCCAATCAGCTGCGAGGATCCTCAGGCGGCTGGGCAGTGAATCGACCAATAGCGGACTCGTGGGTACTGGGTTTCGTTCAAAATGACGTAACCAACAGCCAGAACTGTTGTCGGGACAATTAGACCCCAACGGTGCAGCTCGATGGCACCCTCAGCTGGTAACACGCATGTTTTTGTACATTTCGAAAAACAAGACTTTGTTTACCACATTTCCGTGCTTTTTATGAATCCTTTACCTTTAAAATGATCCGATTTGGACTATTATTACACACACTGGGTCGAAGCATTTATTCATTAAGAGCATGAATCAGTAGATTCATGTCCACCTACATTTTTTGTCAAGTTTTGAATGCAACTTTAAAAAAAATATATATATATATTTGGTTCCAGGATTATTGTAGGTTTAATAATCGTTTTTGAATCCAAAATATGTCATTTGTTTAATACATGGTCAAGAGAATCTTGAGTCTGTATAACATCTTTTTTAAACATTCATAGAAACTCGTTCACTTATTAATTCGTCCTATTGTTAAGTAGCAGTAGTTTAAATATGTTCAAATTTTTTCTCCATGAACGTCATGAACATGGTCAAGAGAATCTTGAGTCTGTATAACATCTTTTTTAAACATTCATAGAAACTCGTTCACTTATTAATTCGTCCTATTGTTAAGCAGTAGTTTAAATATGTTCAAATTTTTTCTCCACGAACGTCATGAATTAAACACATCACTATTTTCTCATTCTCACACTTCTGAGCATTGTCTTCTACAGGACAAGTATATTATATCAGTATATTAGCAGTATATTATAACAATCACAATCACTAAGTTTACTTGGTGAAAATAGTTTAACTTAACTTTTACCTGATTATACTGTTTTAATAATCACTAAATTGGAGAGTAAACAAGGCTAACAAAGCTCAGCCATAAACACACTACAAGTCCTTTAACAGACAACAAGGGGCAATGGTTACTGCAAACAGAGAGTTTATTGATTTTCATACTCCTAAAATGAGTCATACCTTGCTTTCAACTTATTATATGTGATTTTGCATTGAACATATAGATATAAAAGGAGAATAGAGAATGGAAGCATTCTGAAAGGGAGTTAATTCTAACATAGACTGCAAAAAATAAATAAATAAAACAAAAAAATCTGAAAGATTTGGAGGTCCAAGATGTAATGGCCCAATAAAATCACCACCTTAATAAAGCACCACACTGACCATGTAAACGTGTTCTGAAAGTACTTGTAGATTAAATGAAACTACTGTTTAAAAAAAACACTTTTAGCTTGCAGTGCCTGGCAGAAACAGTAAAAACTACGAAAAAACTAAGACTGGAAATAGGGCACTTAAAATCTAATCAGTAGATCAGACGATGTACTGTTTTACTGTTAGCAGTAGTTTAAATATGTTCAAATTTTTTCTCCACGAACGTCATGAATTAAACACATCACTATTTTCTCATTCTCACACTTCTGAGCATTGTCTTCTACAGGACAAGTATATTATATCAGTATATTAGCAGTATATTATAACAATCACAATCACTAAGTTTACTTGGTGAAAATAGTTTAACTTAACTTTTACCTGATTATACTGTTTTAATAATCACTAAATTGGAGAGTAAACAAGGCTAACAAAGCTCAGCCATAAACACACTACAAGTCCTTTAACAGACAACAAGGGGCAATGGTTACTGCAAACAGAGTTTATTGATTTTCATACTCCTAAAATGAGTCATACCTTGCTTTCAACTTATTATATGTGATTTTGCATTGAACATATAGATATAAAAGGAGAATAGAGAATGGAAGCATTCTGAAAGGGAGTTAATTCTAACATAGACTGCAAAAAATAAATAAATAAAACAAAAAAATCTGAGAGATTTGGAGGTCCAAGATGTAATGGCCCAATAAAATCACCAACTTAATAAAGCACCACACTGACCAAGTAAACGTATTCTGAAAGTACTTGTAGATTAAATTAAACTACGGTTAAAAAAAAACACTTTTAGCTTGCAGTGCCTGGCAGAAACAGTAAAAACTACGAAAAAACTAAGACTGGAAATAGGGCACTTAAAATCTAATCAGTAGATCAGACGATGTACTGTTTTACTGTTTTGATCAATTTCGAAAGCGTATGTGACAGATAAAATATAAGTAAGCATAATGAATATTTTATTTGCATGATCTGAATATGGGCATTCAGTTAAATGTATTTAGGAAGTTTTGTTATTATTATTTGTTACAGGTACAATTTCCCCTTTACCATTATTTCTATATTCATATTTGTATGACACACTGTTCTCCATGTTTTCAAACATTCATTGGCTACCAAGTTTAATTTATACTGCATTATCCAAGCTGTACACATATCTTTCAAATTTTAATCATTGTTATGATGACGTGAGACATACACTTTAGTGCTTATAATGGTTTTGCTGTCCTTGTGTAAGGGTATTTATAATGTGATTTAGGCCTGCGACAGCCATACTGGGGAACCTGAGTCATGAGAGGATAAAACTCTTATCTTAAAGATATAGCACCATAATAAATCTACCCCTCTCATCTTTGTCTTCTCTTAAGTACCATGGCTGTGCTTCTTAATGCATTCATACATAATAGCATTAATATGTTCACATTTGAATATAATATTATTATAATATTAATATGTTTGTTGGAATAATGAAAAATACGACACCTAGGACAGTCTAAAACCACACTAAACACTGTGCATATTGCATATAGTGCATGTTAACAGCATAGTGTACAGTGTTATACACCTTCATCACCACACCTCCTGCTAGCTGATGGCCATTTACAAAAGAAATACCTCTCCAATGTCAAACTCTATTAAAATTCTATAAGTTCCGATGCAAAGAGCACAGTATTACATTTGCAACCATTTTCAAGGAATAAGGCAGATTAACAAAACTATGCATGTTATTTATAGTCAAAATACATACTGAAGCATGCCTAAAGAAACTCAACACATTAAAAAATCAAGACAAAAAGAAATCCTTTTTTCTCACAAATATTTTTGGTTAAATTTGATCGGTTCCTGTGCTTTTATTTGTATACAAAGTGAATGTGGTATGTGACTCTAGTATAGGAAAAATACAACAAAACATAAAAAAGCAATATGTGTGGACATTAGCAACACTTGATTAGCTTAGATACAGGCAGCAGTGTAATCTACATTTCATATAGCTAAATTCTTACAAATTAATATAATGTTAAAAAAAATGGTGTTATAAATCTGTTCCATTTCACCTGTGTCACATTCTATCCAGGAGTTTATTTCTTCTTAGCGAACAGACTAAACCTCTTCTCCTTCTCCTTCTTGGTTGAGGGAACCTCTAGAGTAGTGGAAGAAGGTGGAGGTAGGCTTTGTGCCTTCAATCCTGATGGCCCTGCAACTGGTTCTTCAGTCACAGCTTGTGCTGCCTGTTCTATAGCCTGAGTCCAGTTCTGAAATTCCTCCTGTGGTCAAAAAGACAAAACATACATCATTAATGTTGTTCACTGCATATTTCAAAGATTATATTAACTATAAGGAACTAATTAGAAGAAGCAGTCAATAGCGCACCTCATCTTTACACTGGAACAGATATTCACTTCCATTTTCAAATCTGGCAAATGGAACAAGGATAAAACAAGTAAGTCCTATATGTAATATATCTCACAACACTTAAATACATTTTTATTTTAAACTTAATATCAAGATTGATGACCAAGACGCTTACTGGAGTTTGAACACCTGCTTCTTTTTCTTATAGTTAGTCAAGATCTCGCATGAAGCATTGCTGAGGTTCAGGGGTTCCTCGCCATGGTAGGTGACACTGTGACTAAAGCTCTTGGCATCCTTGTAGGCAGAGAGCTGCCCAGGTTTGAGCACACAGTAAAGGTTGTTCCAGGACCTGAGACAAGAGATGAGAGGGTGGACAGTTTTAAATTAAGCTCATTGGTAAAATGATGACTACTTTATGTGATTGAAAATGAAGCTTGAAGCATTATACTTAATCAAGACAACTAGATTTCTTCTGTAATTGTAAGTGGCTGCCCGTGCAAAACACGCTGCAACAATGCTAGATAGAGCATTATATGGGTGGTTTCTAAGGTGACCTGGGTGATCTTGCCGAAGTCAAAGAGCCCAGTCGCTGTGATATCCTAGTCAATGTCTTGGTTCTCTAAACAGCAGCTAACCTGTTGGATGCCTTCTTATTGGGTCCCTCCATCTCATGTTTGCGGGATAGAGTTCCCTCTATCAAGACTGGTTGAACTTGTGAAGATTCAGTGGGAAGCGTAGCAGCTTTTTCTGCCTCTTTGGTAACCTGGATGGATGTGGAAGGGTCCAGTTCCACTGAGCCACTTTCCTGCATCTCTGAGATCAAAGGCACAGTGGAGTCCCCTGCTGTGCCATCAGCTCCCACGGAACTTGGCTCTATTACTCCTAAACCAGACTGAAGACCACAAAAGAACAAAGTTTGGATACAGATTCAAACAAGTATTACAGGCATTAATTTAACAAACATTTGCAGTACAAAAAGTAAAATTATATTATAGGGTTTTGTATGCTGTATTTGCATTAGGAGATGAGCACATGAAATGTGAAAGAATATCTGATAAGAAGAATGTTGTTAAAGGGTTAGTTCACTCAAAAATGAAAATTAGCCCACAAATTACTCACCCTCAAGTCATCCTAGGAGTATATGACTTTCTTCTTTCAGACGAATCCAGTCGGAGTTATATTAAAAATTGTCTTTGATCTTTCAAGCTGTTTAATGGCACTCAGCGGGTCAATTTAATCTAGCTTGCGCTCACTGTTGTACACTGGAAGCAGTTCCGGGTGGATGACGTATGAGGTCAGCTTTGCGCATGCACCGCTCAGAAGTGGCGCACGCGGAAGCACAGGGGAGAGATCAAAACAAAACACCGGTCACTTATTAGAAGTACAAAACGAGGATTTGTAAAGAAGAATGTCGGAGAATTTCGATATAAGCCAAGAGGAGACTGGTTTTCCTTTGCTAAAGTAAGGAAACTTTGCTCCTGTTAGCAAACGTTGGTTTTCACGAGACTCACGCAAATGCTGCCCCGACTGGATTCGTCTGAAAGAAGAAAGTCATATACACCTAGGATGACTTGAGGGTGAGTAATTTGTGGGCTAATTTTCATTTTTGGGTGAACTAACCCTTTAATATAATGACAAGAAAGATGATTCGAGATTCTTACAAAAACTTGCACTAAACTCACCAGAGACTGTTCTTCTGTGGTGTAGAGTTGTGAGGACTCCTCTGCAAACCCTGTGTCTTCTCTCCTATGGTCAGAGTTTGAATGTCAAATTTTAGTATGGAATATGGAGTTAGGGAAGGACGGTGTTACCCAGATCGTATATATACACCTGCTGTCTTTTTCCGCCTCTTGTCTGTATTGTAGTATGTCCTGTTGTTGTTTCCGAATTTCCAGCAGCTCCAACTACAACAGATTATTAATAGTCAGTGAGTGGTGCCTGCCAATGCAAACAATCCACATAATTTGAGGTGTCATTAATGTATTAATGGTGTGAGTTGAGTTTAATACATCAAAGTTTAAAATATACATACTGTTGTAAGACGTTCCAGTGCTGAGAAACGCTCTTCCCATGTAGCAGTGGATTTCTCAAAGGCTTCATGTCTTTTGAGCAGTTTTTCAACCTCATCCACTGTCTCACCCAGATCCCTGCTGGCCACGTATGGCTCCTGGGCAATCAGCCAGGCCTCTGCTACAGATGCATCCCGAGCAAACTGACATACCTCCAGTACTAGAAAGAGATATAATTATAAGCAGCTTTAATATGTGGTAGTGTGTAGCCTACATTTGTATGACATTTGTGGACTTACAAAGTCTAAGCCAATCCCATCTTTCATCCCATTTGAGCATCATCTCCTTCCTCTTTTCTACTAGTTGCATCAGCTTCTCTTTAATCTGTGAGCACAAGAAGTGTAAATGAAAATGGATGCTTTCCAGACACTTTGTTGTGGCAAACTGCTACACCTGCTACCTTCCATGTCTGATTACCTCTGCAGAGTCCTTATGCTTGCGTTCCAGCAGGGCCCGGCCCAGCTCCACACACTGATTAAACTTAGGTCCACGTGTCTCAATTTCAGCACGGATCCCTTGGTGATACTTCATAAGGAGCTCCACTGAGGAGACATCTCTTCATTGGACAACAAGAAACAAATTTCATCACAAAAAGGAACTTTGACATCTCTACTGTGATGGCTACAATGATACATTTTCATACCGTGGCTTTTCCTGTGTCTCTATCTGCTGAATGATGCTTTCCATCCAGGCCAGCAGGTCTCTCACCATGGTGAAGCAGCGGAATTTGTCAGCTGTATCCTCCAGCTGCTTCCTCCTGCCTGCGCAAGCAGCCAGCAGACCATTCCAGGCCTCCACAACCTCTTCTTCAGTTGCTTGAATAGCAGTGGCCTGATCTCCTGCATACTGGGCATACAGTCTAGTTGCGGTCTCCTGGAACTGTTTCACCTGCAAGGAAAGAGATATGAAAAATCTTGTAACTTTTAGAGATATAATTTTTCAGATTTTCTACACAAGCCACTGTCTTATAAATATGTACAAGCCACAGGGAGATGAAAACATGAAACTTATTACGACAACCACTTGTTCATGTAATGTGTTTTCCTTGCCTGTTTGCCGAGGGAGCTGATGTCCCTTTCAAATGCAGCATGCATTCGGTGGAAGGACTCTGCTTTGCTGAAGTCTTCTCCCAGATCATCAGGAAGCTCATTCTTCTTCTCCTCAATGTGAGCAACCAGCTCCTTCCCATCATAAAAATACCTGACCAAATTCACAGAATATTTTAGATAATGTTTTCCAGTCCAATTCAACACCTCACACAGGTATAATGTTAAGTAATTATAATCTTGACTTATGTAATTACCCATTATACATTGTGATATAGCCTGGTTCGTTGGTCCGTTAGATCGGATTGCTTTCTCACTACAACCCAACCGCTCCAGAGTTCGTTTTCAATCGAACCGAGACCACCTCGTTCAGGCGATCTTGGACCGATTGTTTTGATGCGCATCCGGGCGCGATTGCCGTGTTCACATATGCCCAAACGAACCAAGCTAAGGGGGGAAACGAGCCAGGTGTGAAAGCACCTCTTGGCTTGTTTTTGTGTGAGATACAGTGAGTCAGTAGGAATAATATGATCTGATAAAAGCACGCCACTCACTGCATTGAGTGACATATAGTCTATTGAATTCTTCTGTACTTACTTAAGCAGGTCATAGGAGGCTGTGAGGAGCTGGGCACGAGTGTCGATGAGTTCCAGCAAATCTGCCCAACTCTCATTGATGCCATCCTTCCACTCTGCCAGGGTCGCTGCCTCACTGTGGCCTGCTTCGATCAAATCATCTATGATCCGGTTCACAGTGTCTACACGTTCTTGACCCACTGTCCCTGTCTCCCGTGCAAACTCCCTGAACTTATCTCGCAGGATCTAAAATATTGATGTAATTAGAAACATAATTGTGTAATTAATTATATTGATCTAAAATATAAGTATTACTGAACATGTAAAGTCTTGCATTGCACATGTCAAAACATGCTTTTATGTGAGAGATGTAAATGTGGGGTAGGTTCCTATTTACCGTCACATGGTCAAGGTCTTGGCCCATCTCTTGTGAAGATGCCACCACATCACGCTCTGCAATCCACTGCTCAAGATCCTCCACTTCACGGCTAAGTAAGAAATGATGATATGTGTGGTCCAGCTTCTTTTTGCGGTCCTCTGCCAGCTCCTTCAGCCCAGCATACTGCTTATCAACTTGTCCTTGTCTCCGGATGATGGCCTCACTTCACATACAGACAAATAAAGATTCATCTTTGTTATGGAGTTTTTTTTAACATACACTGGGGTGCCTTAGGATTCAGTTCAGCTTGGCCCACTCTACTCAATATACAATACATAAAGACATGCAGTTAGTCCACTATACCCATCTGGGTGCTCTTCAGCCAGCATCTTCTGGGCACGGTCTGCCAGCTGCTGGATGGAGCGTGCATAGTCATCCACTACCTGCTTCAGAAGCAGGTGTCGCTTCAGCATGATCATAGCACTCTGTTCATCCTACAACCCAGAGAGATTAATTGTCACAGACAATTTATTTTAGTCTGGCTTTTCATTGCACACAAAATTTGGAGCCCGCACAGAGTTGACATAACTTGGCATTTTGAAGATTTTCAAGACAAACGGCATTTTGCAGTTTATTACATTTTTACCTTGGCCTTCTCATCAGAGATCATATAAAGTTCTTGTTCCCCTATCCAGGCCTCAGCCTCATCTGCATCATTGTAATACTGTTGGGCCTCATTAGAGCCATAAAGCCGTGCTCTCCGTTGGGCCATCTCATCCTGCAGCTTTGCCCACACCTCTTGAAGCTTCTTCATTTCCTCAGACATGTGTTCTTCTTCTGGACTGCCCTCTGCTGCTGCCACCATGCGCCGACCACGCTCTAACACTTCATCAATGCGTGGCTGGTGGCCGTCAATCTCTTTTTGAAGAGACTGTGCAGGATATGAAAGGATTATATGATAGGGGTGGGTGGGGTATATGAAAGGGGGTATGATCACATAGTAAATTAAATATAAATTATATAAATAGACCATTAATTGAAATAGTCCATGTTGTCAAGTCATGTTGTGCTCTACCACGCTGAATAATTAGTAATGATTTTGGGGGGTAAGTGGAACAAATGAACAACTCACTTGGTTCTTCTTGAGCAGAAGTTGGACAGTCTGAAGATTGTTGCCATGATCTTCTGACATTGCCATTGGTAACCTCTCATTAACCCAGAGCTGAGGAGAACAAATCAAAACTTCTATGTAAAAGTTCTTTAAGAAGAAAGATCAACAAAAACTAATGATGCATTCCAAGAAGCTGTAATTTGAATATATGGATAGCTGTGATTTTGGTACATACTATCTCATCTGCAAGATCTCTGAAGAACTGGTGCACTGCCTTAGCGGCCTCCAGCTTGCCCCTGCGTTGAGCGAGAGGTGTGAGGAGCTTCTGGAAGTCCCTCTGAAGTGTCTGCTGCTCATCTTCAAGCTCAGGTTGGTCCTCTCTAAGAGAAGCATGCTGCTGTACAGCTTCTTGAAGTTCTTCAAGCTCTCGTGCACGATCCCGAACTTGATTCTCTGTCATCTAGGGGAGAATAGGGCCGATTTAAGCAGTATTCTATAAATTACCACCAAATATGGAACGACAAAGCACAGACAAAAGTTGGCTTCAAGTGAGGTAATCAACTGATTTGTAGCAGACACAAAACAATGAAAAAGTAACAAATTTTATGTCACACCTGATGTTTTTTCAGTAGGATGTTGGCACTGGTAAGATCCTTCACTTCTTCATCCACATCACCCTGGAGCTGCTGCTGCAATTCAGCCCACCATTTCTTCAGGTCAGCCAGGCTCTGATCAAACAGCTCAGAACGGTTTGCATCAAAAAGCAGCCGAGCCTTCTCTTGTGTGGTGCTCTCCAGCTTATCCCATAGTTCATGAAGCTTAGCAAGACGATCCATGACAATGGGCTCAAACTCAGGCTTAGATTCCATCAGTTCCTGTCCCTCCTAATACGTGCATGGTTCAAAGTACATATTAATTTTTTCAATTACTTCAACACATTGATACTAGGGCTTCAACAGAATCTTACATCATTTAATAACAAGTTAGAGCTCAAGGTAGGTCTGTTTTTAAATGTTTGAAAGTTATAGTAAAATATGTCCCATATGGAGATTGGATATGGGATTTTTACTTCGGAAACCCAACTGCTGTGCTTTATTAAAGTTCATATAAAATTGCTATATATACCTTATCAATATTATGAAGCCAATCCTTGTTGGATGCTAGTTCTGCCATGAAGGCCTGGTGTTTTTGCCACTTGCTATGGAGGTTCCGAGCCTCATCATATGATGTATCCTGTGCAGTCAGCATTTTCTCATTTATCCATAGTGTAAGCTAAAATAGAGAAGTAAATGTTCATTGAATGAGAGAAAAGGTCACAAAGAACATTACATTCATATTAGAAGCAAATCTGTGAGATCTTGCATATGAAAATTTTGAGTAAAGCATTACTCACATCCTACTGAAATAAAAGAACTTTTCCACGACATTCTAATTTATTGAGATGTACATGGGTTATTTACTGGTTGGTCTCTAGTGCAAAGTGGTGTAAGAACTTTATATATTAAAATGTGACCACTGACAGACATTGAAATGGCGTTTCTTTACTCATCCATTTTCTCACTGCAGAGAGAACACTTTAAAAAAGCAACATAAACCAATGGATTAGGTATACTTTCACAAAGAGATCAATACCCATCAGAACGGGCGCCCATCTTAAGGAGCTACAGACTGCCTGGGCTAATAGGGGAAGTGCAGGCTACTCCTTTACAGTATAATGCTTCTCTCACACACTGCTGATTCAGCACAAAGAAAGCACAAATGCATGAATGCATTAACATGAACTTTGAGTAGAAAACTATGGTTGCTTTCTGAATTACACTGACATTGTGGGTTGACATCAGTCAGTTTGATGTAAATGTTCTTGTCATGCCATTTTATATACTGGTCCAGAGGATACAGTAAGTAATAGGCAAAATCATTAACTTTTTTTATGTAGGATCGTGTGGGATGCTGGAGCCTATTGAACTGAAAATCCTCTGTCTTATATACTTTTACTGTCTCTTTAAGCATGGAAATTGGATTGAAAGGGCAAGTTTATTTTAGTGGATAGTTCATATGCTAGGTCAAAGAGGAATGTTCTATGTAAATTATGTTGTATGTCTGACCTTGGATGTAAAATGAAATAATATAAAAAAACAGACCTATCTTCAATCGAGCCCATCTTGTCATTGACCCTTTCTGAGTAAAGGTTTCCACTGTCCACCAGCCTCTGACCAGTCTCCAGTGTGCTGAGTATCTTCTCCTCATTAACATCCATGGTGGTAACAAAGTCCTCGTGCTTCTTCAGGGCCTTCTCTGCTCCATCCAGGGTATCAGGCTTGTCTATGTGGGCTAGAGTGTATTCCTTTTAACAAGTACAGGAAAAAGACACAGAAAGAGACATGGCAAATTAAAGGGAGGAACAATATTATGGAACTGCAATTGAAGGTAATTGGCAAAGAATAATAAGCAGGTGGCAATATTGGCAAGGTTTGGGTTTCCCAAAATGACTGTTTTCATTACAAGGTTCATCAGATGAAAACTGTATGTACGTATACCTGGTTATTTAATATGGCCTCAGCCTGCTTGGCGTCCCTCATGAACTGTTGGAAGCCGAGACCCTGATCTAGGAAGCTCTTGCGGCTGTCCCACATTTTGTGCAGCTCATCCCATCCCTTATCAAGACCGACCAGCCTCTGCTCCAGCTGTTGGTACTGAGGATCATCTTCTTGGCCCTGAATGACAGCTGCTCCTGTGTCCCTCACACAGTGGTAGTCTTCTTCATGGCCATCCATATCAGCCCTCACAGCATCATGAAGACTCAGGAACTGCTCAGCCTCTGGTAAACCATCAGGCATGTCTTCAGATGCAACAGCCTTCTGTGTCTTGAACAGCCAGGCTTGAAAATCATCCATGTCCTGTAGGAAGGTCTGCAGCTTGCTGACTTCCCCAAGAGAGTCTTCTCGGTTTTTCAGGGTGCGTTTCAAGGTGTCCCATGCAGCATCCAACTCTTCCTGTCTGGCAAATATATCAGAAGCATTTTCTGGGTGGTCCTTCACAAGCTTCTGGGCCTCATTACGCAGGAAATCCAACTTATCTTGGATGGCAGCAAGGTCTCTTTCCATTCCAAAGAGCTTCCTCTGAATGGTAATGACTGCAGCCAGATCATTCCCAAGGTCCTGTGTTGACTCAATGACTCGTGTCTTCTCTTTTATCCATGACTCTGTCTCATCACATTCAAGATCATAGTTATGTAGGCTGAGGGCTGAATCTACTTTATGTTTCTTATCCTCCACCATTGCTTTAAAAGCTTCCCATCTATGAGAAGAGAAAAAAGGAACATTACAGATTATTTACAAAGTATTTTTAATTGGGACTGGCTTTCATATCCGTGATAATAACTCTGACCTTCTATTGAGACGAGTTTTACAGTCTTTCACTTGTTTTGTTTGTGGATATCTGCTGTCTTCAAGTTGTTTGGCTGCTTTATTGACGTTATCAACCCGAGCCTGCATATTACCCATTTCCTGAGCAAGAATGCTTAGCCTGCAAACAAACACAACATTTTATGACAGTGGCATAAATTGGAATAGTTTTCCAGTTTATGAAACACACTTACAGTACTATCTCTGGGTTCATAAAACCAACAGCCATACCTGTTTTGTACAACTTCTAGATCTTCCAAATTCTCTGGTGTCTCCAGCCCAACCAGCCAGGTCTCCTTCTGGCCCATCCAGAGCTCACAAGCGTCCGTCTCACTAAAGATAGTGTAAAGAGCCATGGTGTCATCTAGCTTCTTCTGCCTCAGGTCTGAGAGGGTCAAAAGCTCTATATACATATCCCGGATATCATTAAGACGCCCCTGGATGTCTGGTGTGTGCCTTAATTCCTCAGGAAGTGCATTGGCCTGTTTGGATAGAGCGTCAATGTTGGCTCCGTTCTTAGCAGCCTCATCTCTTAAGTCACGGTGTTTCTTGAGCAGTCGCTGCGTAGTGTACTCATCATGTCCAATGTCATCACTGCTCATCTGACGCATAGCATCAACCAGCCAGGCTTTGAGGTCATCAGCATCACCCTGAAACTGGAAGAAGCGTTGAGTGTCCTGCAGATTCTGTTTACGGAAGGCGGCCAGGTCCTCCAGCTGCTGCCACTGATTTCGCACATCATCCATGCGCTGCTGCACTTTAGGGGAACCCAAGTGCTTGGCCTGAATCATGCTCTCTCCCTCGTCCATCACCTGCTTCAAGTTGTCCCGTCTAGCGGCAAGCTCATCCTCAAAGACGCTGTGTTTGCTCTGCAGTACCAGCACACTGGTCAGGTCCTTACCATG
Organism: Sinocyclocheilus rhinocerous; assembly: GCF_001515625.1. NCBI lineage: Eukaryota > Metazoa > Chordata > Actinopteri > Cypriniformes > Cyprinidae > Sinocyclocheilus > Sinocyclocheilus rhinocerous. The sequence continues at coordinate 89,369 of NW_015659698.1, read as the reverse complement.
GTCAAGAGAGGAGAAGATGTGCTCCTTTTCCCGAATCCAGCTCTCCAACTCTGCAATTTCCCATAAAAAGTTCCAAAGTCGTCGCGACTGCTCAAGACGGGCTTTTCTCTGAGCTGCCAGAGCACACAACTCCTGGTAGCACAGGTCCAAGTGTTGTACCCGATCACGGATCACTTGTGGGTCACATGGTTTATAACCTAGACAATTAAGAGCAGAAAAGAAAAATAACAATGAACAGTGTGTGTAACAAATTCATCAAATAAAGACTACAGAGACTGCTTCACACCTACATCACCCAAGTCAACAGAAAAATACAAGGGTTCAACTGTACTCACTGTCACCATTGGCAAATTTAAGAGCAGCTGCATTGGCTGATCGTACTCTTTCTGCCTGCACTGCTATATCAGCTTCTAGCAACGAATGTTTCTGCAACAAGTCTTCCACTTCCAATAAGTGTTTTCCGAAGTCTGGGGACAAGAGTCGGCTCTGAAGAACAAATGTCACATAAGAAATTGATTGAATAACATAACATATTTTTGCTTCAATTACATGACATACAATGCAACCATAATATTCAAGCAAAACATATAAATCAACCACACTATTTACTCAATTGTCTTTCCTACCTTCATTTCATCCATCCAGCTAATGATGTGGAGCATCTCCTGGAAGATTCTCTGAAGGGTGAGGTTCTTGTCTAGACGACCTCTGCGAGCTTTCAGGAGCTCCTGCAAGTAGTCCCACAGCCTCAAGATATTGTCTTTTCTAGCATCAATGCGTTTAGCATCATGGTATCGTTCTGCTTCCAGTTCTTTAGACAGGGCAACCAGTGCCTGAACGCGTTCTTCATATGCAGCAATATCTGTCTCTATGGCATCATGTTTCTTCTTAGCTGCCTCAACTGCTGGTAAGTCATAGCCAAAGTTATCCTTCAAAGTAGAAAGCAAAATAATGATAATTAATTTCACTCTTCAGGTGTAGGCAACTATGAAATGATGGGTATCTAAATAAAGGCTCTCTGCGCCTTTCGTCTTTTAGAAGAAGGCTGTGGATGGTGAGTTACCTGTGAAACCAGTTTCTGATTCTCTAGAAGCCAGGTCTCTCTCATAGCTGCCTTCCTTTCAAAGCGACGAGCCATCTGCTCCAGCTTCTCCTGTCTAATGAGTTCATCTCTTAGGACCCGCTCACGGTCATGTTCTGCCTTCTCCAACCGCTCCCATGCCTGAGAACAAAGGCACACACACTCAAACAGCTCAGAGTCTTTCAGACCACTGGATTTACTATTATGTTCAACCTTTGTCACTGTCCCTGCAGAAAATTTACCTTAAGTGGTTGGGACTAACAGGTGTCTGTTTGGTTCATAACAGTGTTTCTCATGAATTGATTAATATTATTGCTGGAGCTTATTGTGCCCCCATTTAAAGTCAGATATGGGATATTCCTACTTTATCTCGCCAGATGACCACCATATTCTATTGTTCGATGTTTAGAACATAAAAAGGCAAAGATTGTTTTGCAGATATATGTTCAAAGTCTGACTTCAAGTGGCATTATATTGCACCTTCCCTAATTGGAGGTTGGAAATTCATACTGCCTGATTTTAAATCAATGCAGCATTAAACTTAGCATCTCACCTTGTTGATATCAGACACCAGTGCACCCTCTTTAGGTGTGTAGACTCTCTGATTGTTGGCCCTCATTCTGCTCTGGATGGTAAACAGCAATACTTCCAAGTTGCCTTTCTCCTGGAACCTTAAGAGTTAGAGTTAAAAAGTAATTCAAAGTTGGTTGCTTAGCAGTTGGTTGCTTACTACAGAAAAAGAGACATTTGTTCATAAATAGCCTGAATTACTTAGGTGGTTTCTCCACGGTACGGTAAGAGTTGAAAGCCTGCAATTGCTGTTGGACGCCTGTAAGGGAGTTAGCAAGCTTGCGGTTGTTCAGGACAATGATGGTTTGCTCAATCCATGTTAGCAGGTCTGATGACAATGTCTCATACTTCTCAATCATCTTCTCTGTTTCAATGGCCTGGTCTAGCACCTGGAAAATATAAGTATAGATCAATGCAAATGTCCTCTTGCATTACACACATAAAATTCACATGGGAGCGGACTCGCTTAAATTTTGCACCTTTCCAACTCGCTTGCCCTCAACTGCCAGAGCTTTCATCTTGGAGAAGTAGTGGTAAAATGCAACAACGTATGTGATTATAGACTTCTCATCTGGGTTCTCAGTGAACACATCTGCAAACAATAGAATATAAAGATGTTTTCTCTATAATGGGAGTATAATTTTTATATTTTTAGCTTAATAGTCAGTAGGTGTTACTTGCCTTCTGGGTCCAGGAGCTTGGTGACACCAAGCTTTTTTTCAGCTACATTAAAGGCCTGCTGAAGGTTGTGAGTGGGATTGGACCTCTGTAGATTGCCATAGTCCACTAGATCTGGCCTGATGCAGTGAAATTAAGAGGGTATTTGGTTTATATCTATTATATCAATTTCATTTCTCAGTGGTTGCTTGGGAGGTTTAATTTAAATGTCAACTTTTTGTTGATCAATAACATGATCTTGGAGGATGAATGTTCATTTTGAAATCTCAAGCTTTTGATTGCAGACATTGATATTTTCGCAAATCTCAATTCAGTTTGTGATTGGAAATTATACATATGAGATTCTAAGAAATCGAATCTTATTTCGTAGAGAAATCATGAGATTTATGCAAAGGTTTAAAGTTGCTCACCATGTAATCATGTGTCTCCTAACCACTAAGCAATGTCTCCACAAGCTATCTTTTGTCTTAATATTTACATTTTGTCTTGATATTTATCACCTGTGTTTGTGAATGAGAGCATTGAAAGCCATGCCATCTTTCCAGCTTGTGGTGAAATTGGTGATGTTTACACTGGGGTACCTGCAGATACAAAACAACATCAGACAAATCCATCTGCAACCACAAATCTTTCATAAAAAATTGAGGATTTGCTATAGCTTCATTACTACTAAAGTATGACAACTGTTGTCCTACCCTGCAGTCTTCATCTGGCACCAGAGGAGTAGTGCATCTTTGGCCGAGCGGGTCTCTTGCCGGCCTGTCTTATCAGCTTGTCCTGTCTCTACTATAATGTCTTGAATCTGTATCCACACGAGGAAAGAAAGAACAAAAGCTGAAATTAATCCCACATGTGCATTTAAACTATATTCATATACCTCTTTCTGTCACTCTTACTGTATTTCTGTCAACTAGACCTTCCTTCTGTTAAATGCAATAATAAAAGCAGTAAATTCTCATATCAGTTGACATTTCATGTACTCTAAATCTCACATTAATTAGAAGAGCTACTTTAATTCGCCCTTGGGCATCCATTCTTGGATATGCAGAGGCATTGTTACTTTATTTAGATCCTGACTTTTTATATCTCAATAGTTTGTACATTGCTGTGGGAGCCAGGCAGAATAAAGAGCAGTCAACAATTCCCATTCCGGTCTATTTCCTTTCATTTTTAAAGGTCTGAATTATGTAGCAGAGTATATTGTTTGAAGTAGCTGGGCTAAAAATATCCTGCTATCAAAATGAGAGATTTAAAAATAAATATAAGCTTTTCGAATCAACCAAATAAATGTAAGCTTTTCCAATCAGCCAAAGACACAATACAAAAACTCTGCTGTCTGGATTGTTTCGTACTGTGTGTTTTATAGCCTGAGAAATGTTTTAATTTAGTTTTTAATTTCTAAACTTTCCTTATTGTTTGGTTTAAATTATATTTAGAGGCACAGAATGAATAGAGTGGTCAAAAAAGTTGTTTCATCAGAATAACGGGCTGACCTGGAAGCGAAGAATGATGGTCCAGATAAGGCCTAGGATGAGCCGGTGGTTCCCATCTACAATATCATGTGATCCCATGTTCTCTAAGTGCACCTTCTGTTCCTTTAGAAACTGTAGAGCTTTGTCCACATTCTCCAGACAGTGGATGCGCATTCGCCCCTTGGTCGGCTTGGGCTGAATGGTGGAAAGATGGAGAATCGAAGATATTACGGCAATGACTTCAGTAAATGGCAATTAATTCTTGTTCTGTGGTGTGGACAAATCAAGGTTTGACACTGCTACACATTAAACACACATTATACTCACCAGTCTCTCCCCTGACAGAACCTCCAGTAGTTTGATGAGCATTCTCCCATCCCGAAGGTCTAGATAGAGATCTGAGATTCGGCAGCTGACTCTGGCTAGTATTGAATTCACCCATTTTGTGAAGGTCTTCTTCTGAACAGCCTCTCGCTCATCTAGTTTTGACAGAAAGGGAAAAACATTCAGCTACTCTGATGTGGCCTTGTAGTTTCACATCTGATGTTTTATTTACATGAAAAATAAAGTGAATTGAAACAATTAAAAATACTTAAATGAATCATAGAAATATATCAGATTCAAAATAATAAAATAAGAAATAATATTTTGCATAAATAAAAAGCCCTATTTGTAGGACCATTTTGTTTTCTTTTTTTGCACTGTGACAATTTAATGGCAGTTAAGCATTTCCATTTTCATATCAGTTTAAATTAAATTCAGTACAATAAATACTGCCATGATGTATACTCAGAATTGTGCAATAAATTTAATTAAAAATCCAATTACTGCAGATTTTCAATGTGCTCAACTGTACTGAAAATAATGTCACAATGCATAATACCTTAATGGCCATAAAAATACTGTAGGCTTCATTTTTATGATTTCTTGACAGTTTTCATGAGATTCACCCATTTTGATTTTGAGAAGACATATATGGAATACATTATGTAATAAAATAGTTAAACAAAGCTGTGGACTGTAGAAAGACCTTTTTAAAAATCCAAAAAGATTTGTCATAATCAGACAGTGATTATAGTATATCATCTATGTATGTGTATTCTTTATAGTGTATTTATTATGTATGCCCATGTGTTTTTCATGAGCATGTCTTCTGCAGCATCACGTTTATTTAAGTTTCTAACAAAAAAATAAAATAAATTGTGCATTCTTAATGATGAATTTTATAAATGATTCAGATCCTATGGCCGCAGGAAACTGGAAAGATGGAGGGACGGAAATGACAAAACGAGAGAGATAGAAAAAACAGAGTGAGTGAGAGAAGAGGGTGAAAAAGACATTAGAAAACATTAGCATGTGTAGTGGGTGGAGAATGGTTGCATGCTTTTAAGTCAATCTAGAAACATTACCTTTCCAATTATGCTTAAACTACAGCTAAACAGTCTCAGACTTGACCCTCTTCTTGTCTCAGCCTTGAATCAGACTCAGCCTTCTCAGGTCTTGGTCTGGACTTGGACTAGAATGAACTGGTCTTGACTACAACACTGTTAAATTACTCTAAAGTGTATGAAAGCATGTCTCCTTCATCTGGATCACAAAGCAATGAAAAAATAATGAACATTCAAATGTGTAATGCATGATGTCTGAACTATTTTTGAGCATGTGCAGAAACAATCTTTCAGAGGTGTTAAGATTAGTGAGTTTTATATCAAATGTTATTTCTGTATAATGGACATGAAAATACAAATTTTTTGTAAAGCTGTTTAGAAAGGCATGGGTTGTCAAAAGTGCTAAAAATAAAATAATTACTTTAGTGTAACATGTAAGCGTGACAACGGGGTTGGTGGATCCAAGTGCAGGCTTTATTCAAAAGAATGGTCAAAACAGGCAGGGTCAAACAACAGCAAACAGGTATAATCCAGGAAGAGACAAATAATCCAATAAACAGGCGAAGGTCAGGGGCAGGCAGCAAACGATCAGAAAACAAGGAACAGTCCAGGGTCAAAAACAAGGCAAGGCAAGGCGGAACACAGAAACACAGGAATGCAATCAGTGATGATGAGTTTATGCAAAGGATTATGAGGAATGAAGTCTGGGGTAAAGTGGCAAGAGTCTGTAATGGAATGCCCTCTAGCGAAGCTTCATGGGCACTCCAGCATGAGATTGTGACATTTAGAACAATGTTGGGCCAAAAGTGCATTTTTTTGGCAGTACATCTGTAGAGAGACAAAATAGCTTTCATTTTGCCCTAAATATTTAAATTTGAAATGTCATAAAAAAATTTTTTTATATCATTAATCACACCTGTATCCCCAAGCCATTAGCCTTTCCCATTAATTTAGGTAATTAATTTAAAGAGTTGTAGTAATTGTTTCTTAACGTTGGCACACTGGGGGAAAAAAAACTTTTTTTTCCTTGATTTTCTAGTAACCTCAAACATGTATTTTATGTGAAAACATCTAAATAAAATTATTTTATTCAAGTAAAAAATAAAATTTTAAATTGTAAATGCTTTTCAGGCAATCTCCTGAGCCGTAAATGTCATGGCTAATACATGGCTAATTACCCTGGAGCCAAAGGAAAATTATGTCACAACAACAGTGATTGCCAATCAGTCCCAAGCCCTTAATTTGTGACTATCCTGAGTTTTCATGAAAGGTAAAACACGTTATAAAAATACGTGTTGCTTGCAAATAAATTATTTGAACAACTGTCAACAGAGATTTTTTTATTTTTACTTTTTTGGTCCAGATGATATAAGTATAGCATCTACCAGCCATGGCTAGGAGGCCATGCTAACCCGGCAAACCTTGACTTATTGGGTTACACCAAAAAATATATATATATACAGTATTATGGGTCAGGTCAGGTAGGTGAAGCTCTATAAAGTAACAACTGCACCGTTTCACTTTTTAAAGTGCAATTTACCATGTTCCTTCCAGATTTAGGAAAGCTCCAGATGTGCTAAAGCATGATAAGAGATCTAAGCTTGGCAACACTACATATTTCATGATCAAACTACTGCCAAATGATTCCTCTTCCTGCCCACACTTTGTACAGCCGGACTGTAGTCTAACCTCTACTAAATGCTTCTCTCTCTCCATTAGAACAGCATTGAGTCTAAATAGAGTTTGTTTCACTAGGGTCCTGCTGATCTCTGATATTCTCTCCAACTCACATGAAAGGTCTGTGAAATATTCATATTGATGGATTTTCCCTGTACACAACAAGCCAAAGTTTTTCCAACAGTCAGCCTTCACTGGATGTGACCTGCAGTCTCACTAAATTCTCATACCTTAGTCATTGTTTGGAGGGCTCTGGACCTACAAGGTTAGGTCCTTACCAACACAAAATCACAAGTAACAGAGAGCTTTGTGATGGGAGGACACATAGAAGCAATAGATTTAGATGCAATGTAAGTGGTTCTTTCCTATGTAACACCTGTAGCCATGATGGAGGCGGTTTGGGTGATCTTTATGATGTTCTTGTCCTTGTTGAGTCCCTCCTTCAATGTAGATCTGTAAGATTTTTCACCCATTTTACCATCCATCGGACAAAAAGCTGCTCAGTTTTAGGTAGGACTCATGTCTTAAGTACTTGCAACTATATTTCTCATAATTGCAACTTTATAGTAACCAACTGTTTATAGTCACCAACTATATTTCACAATTGCAACTTTAGATCTTATAGTGTGACTTCATATCTCACAGTGTTACTATATTTCTTATTTTAAACTTTATCTCACAATTACTTTTATTATTATTTACTCTAAAACGGGTTTCCATAAAACCCATAACCCTAAGTATGAGCATTAGTATTAGTGATGCATGCCTTAGAAAACACCTCTAACTTGAGCAGTAGAAAAGTAGAATGCAAAACTAGTCCATGTCTATTTGTCTTTATGCTAACCAAGTTTAATCCCTTCCTATGTATTCATACTATACATGTAAACATTAGTGATAGTTATAGAAAAAATACAGTCTCTCTGAACTATGCTCTTTGTGTTCCACAGCATTAAAAGAATGCTCTCATCGGAGAGAAAGAGGAAGCTCAGTTTTACACAAATTAACAGTGACAGTCAGCTTATCTCTAAAAAATAAAGAGCTGCCAGGAGAGAATAAGTGAGGTAGGAGACCTCAATGCTGAATACCCCAAAATCAGAGAAAAAGACAAGAGACAACATTTTCCTGTAAGAGGTAAGAATAGCAGAAGACAAGAAGTAGATGGGGGGTAGTCTGCCAGTGTACCAATCACTTTGTACTTCAGCAAGAAAAAGACAGATGTGGTGGGGCACAAAAAGTATTTTTTTTTCCACTGAATAGAGTTTGTCATTAAATATTTAGAGGTAACACAGTGAGCAATTGGGGCGTATATACAGCATAAATAATGAAATTAATAAATACTGCACATAAAAAGACAAACCAGTTCCCATAGCACCCCATAGAGAACAATCTAGCATACCACCTTAATGTCCTTCCCATTCTGGATCTCTACCTATTCCTGTAAGTCCCCTGTGGTGGGGTATGCCGGGAAAGACTCCCCCCTCCTCGAGGATGGGAGGAAAAAACTCTAGCAGGACACTACCTTGCAGTTGTCTGAATCGCCCATCCAGGATGGAGTTGTTGAAGCAGATGTTGGAAGCACTGTAGCTCAGCCAGCGTGCTCGTCTCATACTCCGGGACGGGGAAGGGGGGCAAGATGGTGAGGATCGTGGAGGTGAGGGCCGATGGCCCCTCGGGGTGCAGGAGGAAGAGGATGATGAGGTTGAGGAGACTGAAGTGAGAGTCATGGGTGCTACTTTAGGTGTGATGCCCAGTAAAGTTCCGTTCCTCTCCGGCAGGTGCTCAGGTTCACGAATGTGGGGACTGTTAGTTTTGCCCCCTCTCCTGCTTTGGGCCCTGTGAACTGGTGGGGTGCTTCTGCTCCGACTGCCTGGTGCATTGGTCCGGGTCGAGACTTCTTTTATCGTGGTATATTGCCGGCTGCTGACCTCTCGGACGACAGGGGTAGGGCGGATCGCAATGGTCTCTCTGCTGGTCTTCAAGCTGAGTTTGACCTCCCTCAGCCGGGTCTGGCTCACAGGCACCGTGCGACACAAACAGGGGCTGCTCATCCTCACCACGCTAAATCAACACGCAAGGCTGGGAAAGAGCGAGACAAACAGGACACTCTTCTTCCCTCCTTCTGTCTCGAGTCCTGTTTTCTTCCTCTTCCTCTTGCCCGCCCTCCCTCCCTCTCTCTCTCTCTTTCTCCTTCCCGCCCTCACTCACTCTTCACTTAGCAGTGATGCTGTTGTGCCACTCCCCGGTAGCACATGGAGTGGTTCTCCAGCACCCCAGCCATGCATATAATATGCCCCCATTCCTGTTCGCCCCACAACACGCACACACTCATCTAAAATTGAATCAAATGGCTGTACACGTGTTTGTGTGTGTGTTTTGATTTGTTACAAATACAATGTGATGTCAGACTGTAAATGCGTGCATAAGCGGTTTGGGCCCTGATGTACTGTAAATACAAACTACAACTGTATTAATGACTGTGTACTCAAAGTGTACTTCGTATACTCAGAGGGATTCGTGTCTGTTCAGAAGCCGTAAATCAACGGTGAAGAATGGGAACCACTTCTCTCTCGCTCGCTTGCTCTCCCTCACTTTTGAACTCTCTCTAATTGCATTAGAGAAAGGGCAGAGCACTGACGCACCGACAGAACACATCACACTCCCCCTGGCTCAGCAACATACACTTGGCTCAAAGAAGCAGGCCGTATTTGAGTACACCATCGCTAATGCATTTCAAAACAGAAAGACCCCTAGCCTTGAATAAAAAAACATAACTTATTCTCAAAAAACTAAATGCATGGCATACAAGTTTAAATATAAATGACATGACAGTATATTGTAGTTTAATTAATTTTCTTCAGAAAAAAAAAATTATGATAATGTACTGTCACTCAAACGCTATTTAAATCTCGCTGTCTCTGAGAGCAGCAGACCCCACAGGTGTGCCAAAAATTACAAGCTCCTGCAACCATCCCGGAGATCTAAGCTATGGGCACAGACGGGCAGGGCAGCTGTCCAGCTCAGTCATACAGAGGCATGCTGGGTATGTGCAAATGATCCTGACTGGTCAAGGGGGGCAGGAGAGGATAGGGTTCAGCTGCCTGTGCGTCTGTATATGTATTTGCACATTTGTGGGCATCTGTATATGTAAGCCAAAGCAACATGTGCTCAGTTTTATGTCACTTGAGACGACTCACCTGCAAGCGCTTTAATGCGCGAACGCTCAAAGAGTCTGGCCGAGCTGTTGTCGTTGTCGAGCTCTTCACCAGACAGTTCAAAGCGGGTGTTGATGCGGCTGTACTGCTGAGTGATTTCAGCATTGTCAAAGTCTGTGGTGGAGGTCATAGTTGCCACTGAGATGAAGAGGAATGAGAGAGACCAAACACCTCACCGTGCTACACGAAGACAAGACAGTGGAATGCCAGAGATGGATGATCTGAAAGGTGAAAGAGATGGAGTTTAACTGGACATTTATCTTTAAAGAAGTCATTTTAGATTTTGCACTGAAGTGACCTTTAAACATTTAGAAATTTCTGTTTGCACTCAATATATTTAGATATTCAATACTCGTGCCTAAGGGACCATTCACATAGAACGCATTTTTGCATTAAAAAAGGCAAAACATGAGCAGTGGAATGGGAAAAAAAAAGGTCTCGAGGTAACTTCTTTTAACTTGAGAAATCTGTTTTAAAAACGTCATGTGCAAGAAACTGGAAAAGATGTAACCGCAATGGTCCAACGTAATCGTCTAGCGCATGTTTACATAGAAAAACAATGAAAAAGTATAATGCAAAAAAGTGTTCTGTGTGAACAGCCCCTTAATGTTGGCACATAACATGATTATATGAGCCTGTTTATATACAGTGGGGAACACAGTAACTGTAATTGAAAAAAATGGAAGTAATAAGTTTAAGAATTGTGAAATTGTAAAACACAGACATAATAAAGATTCTGTATTATCTCCACGGTCCCTTATCAGTTTATCAGTTAAGAAAATGGTGTTCTTGCTTACATTGAAGCACAAGATGCTGTTTGGAACATTCTTAAATTGTGCTTTTTGTTGATTTCAGCTCAAGTGCTGCTGCCATTAAAAAAGGTTTTCACACAAAATTTCACTCAAATTGCTATATTGATAATATAACTTGTAATGAAAACAAATTAATTTGAAAAAAAAAATACAAGTTAGATGATCATTCTTAAGTTAGATGATAATTTAAGACTCTACAGAGGACCATGAGTCACATGTGCAAATTTGTGGTGGTTCTTATGCCAAAAACTGTCTCATAGTTGCCCATCCTCCTATCATTACCTGCCTCTTTGCTTGTCCCTGTCTATAAGAATGGCAAAAATGCCAATTAATGAATAATACAATTAATAAATGTATACCTGTTTCCCTTATAGAATATTTTCCTACACCCTCAGGATTCCAAAGGCCGCCATTTTCAGCACATGTCCTCTAACCGTCGCTCTTAACGAGGGTGTGTATTTACGCATGCTACTGTGGAATGGCGAGTGAAGGTTAGCTGCTAAGATAGTTCTATCTTTGTGAGGCATGTTGCTCGTGTGTAGTCTTATCGCCCTAAACGGGGGGGCTGGGCAACCCCTCTGAGTAACAGAATGTGAAGAGCACCTTTCACAAATTTTCCTACTTCGTCACACGCTACGTGATCAGATATTTACTTGCGTGTTTCTTCTCACAGTCAGAAAATTAGAGAGGAAAATCCTCACTAATCATTAGCAGTGAACTACTTGAGACGATACAAAGCTTCTGCTCTAGTTGGCTCCAAATATCTAGGCCATTGAAAAGCACTGGACCAAATGAATTTCACATCCTATTTGCAGGGTTAGTGTACTGTAACAATGCAAGGTGTGAATATGTCCGTTGTACAATATACAAAATAAAAATCAACATCTGGCTCAAGAACTGAGGGAAGTGGAGAATCTAACAGGTGTCAGAAAGAGGGGTGATGGTGGTTCTCACTCTTTCTCTCTCTCTCTCTGTATCAGGCCAGCGCAGGGGGGATGTTATCGAAGAACTATTCTCCACCCATCAGCGGGAAACCCATTATCACAAGAGGCACAACTTTGCTGCTCTCTCTGCGTGTGGTGTCTCTGTCTCTGCAATATGCTCACGTGTACACATACAGTTTATGACGAAGTATCTACTATCTCAAACGAAAGAGAGGGACAATAGGGACAGCTATGAAAAAATTATTCACCTAAAAAAGAAAATCATGTCATAATGTCATTCCAAACCTCTGTGACTGTTTCTTCTGTAGAACACAAAAGAAGAAATTTTGAAGGACATTGATGCTGCTCTTTTCCATACAATGTAAATATATAGTAACCAAGCTGTCAAGCTCCAAAAATTACAAGTAGTCCTTAATAAGTCCTTATTATTGTTTTCTCAAGCCATATGATAGCTTTTTGTGAGTAACAGACCAAAATTTAATTTGTTGTTACCTGAAAAACATTCTCTCTGCGGTAGCTCTTAAATCTCTTTGCATAGGCATACTTTATTTTTTCATTTTTGTGTGAACTATTTAAATGTTTATAAATCTACATATGATAGATTATTGAATCTGAACCATTTTTAGGTCATTAACATTATTTTTGGCAATAACTGTAAAATAAAAACTGTAATTTAAATACTGCAAGAGCAGTATCTCTAGCTAGTAATATCTATCACTGCCATGATAAAGTCACAGTGTGTTTACTCTCAAATTCTGCAACCGAAGCTGAGAGGGCGGCTATCTACTGTCCAGGAAGCCGACACAGCGGGTTATTTCTCACATGTGTGAGTGGAGAGGCCACACTTAGGTGTGGTATGAATCATGATACACTGTATGTGCCATGTTACTGTAGGAACAGCTGGAGAACCAGAGTATTCTGTGTTTAAATGAGATTAAGGAAAGTAAATTGTGGGTATAATCACCGCCTTGAAGAAATAAGTTTACCCTGAAACTTAAATTCTGTCATTATTTATTCACACCCGTGTCATTCCAAACCGTGACTTTCGTTCTTCTGTAAAAGAGACGTTTCAAAGAATGTTCACGTGCTCCCTTCCATACAGTGCAAACAAAAAAGGCTGACATGATTTTAATTTCTGAATAAACGGTTCCATTAAAGATGCAGTAAGTTTTAAACACAGCAGTGGTCTTGAGGCAAGCAGAGCATAGAATTAACAGTCAGACAGTATAATACAAAACTATTCCTGGAATTAACTTTATGGTCATATTATGAAGTTCTGGGTGGTAAGTAATGGTGTTTACACCACAGCGGTTCTCCCTATAAGGTGAGCTTGAAACAGCTCACGTGATTGTATTATTTCAAAGGCTTAGTGACAGCTGTTTTTCTTTTGCTAATACTTTGAAACAGCTTTCTTCTGTTAATTCAATGAGAAACAAAGAGACCAGCCGAATGTGTGTTGGAAAGTCCAGTTGATAACTGAGGCTGTTGGAACATGGTGGCTAGTTTCTAGGTGCCCAAACTGGTCTATGTTCCAAAATCCAGCTTGACTGCCTTAAACGTACGACAAGCTGGTTTGTTTCAGGTCCAATGTGGTCTACCAGTTTGGACAAGCTTAACTCAGCTATAATGACCAGCTTGGACCTCGCTTAGAGTAACTCACAGAGTCAAATTAATGATCATATAGAAGAAAGATGAGAGCTGCTAGTTATTAAATGAACAAAGTAACTGAATTTAACTGTCAAATTAAAGTTCTCAAAGTGAAAAGCACATACTTGTGTAGGGAAATTAACAGCTCTTACATATTTGCATTGGTTTGTATCCAGTATGTTTTCTCCAAGGGCTTTTTATCTGTACTGATCACACATGCCAACATGAATGTGTTCACACTGAGCGTTCAGTGCTCAACAGGTCGCTGCGCTTCTCATAAGCCTGCAATAGGCTACTTCTATGAAAAGAACAATAATTAAACCGGTCATTGCGATATTAAACATTATTTTGCTACTCAGAGATACACACACACACATATATATATAATGTGATTAAAACGAAACAAGAAACAAACTCTTCTAATACATCTAATATAAAACGACATTGGGAATCCTAAACTGAAGACAGGCCCTCTATAAATATGAGTTTTAAATAACAGTATACTTACCTATACACATGAAAAACAGTCCGGGAGATTGACACGCTTCTTTGTCGATGTCTTTATAATAAAGTCCGTTATTTGAAGGGCTGTAATAATCCCATGAGAGGCGCTGAGGTCTAGGTCACGGTGGGGGAGAGCTGCTGCAGCTCATTCTCATCAGCCGCTGTTTGACCCACCCAAAGTGTTAAAAATAAAGTAAGAGCAGCGGAGCGCTGCCTGAGCGCAGAGGACGCGCATTCCTGTCAAGAGTCACTGACTTTAAATGGCGTTCCCCACCCTTCCACTGCAATATCACACACAAGCCTTGCATAATTAAAAAACGCAAATATTTACAATCCGCTACTAATCGATAGGGACTAGTGCCAATGTGGATAGACTGCTTAAAATTGCTTTCTTTGCAGAGAATTTTGTTGAAGTTTCACGTGGTTTTTTTATTATATCGACTGACAAGAAGAGAAGCAGGAAGAAAAAAAAAAACAGCAGCGGCACCGTGTGTCGTCAGTACAACAGTGACACCTATTGGAGAATTACTATATTACAACACTCCCACTTATTTTCCAATAGCATTAAGCAATGTAATGGTAAACTATTTTACTTTTAACAAATAATTTTCCTTTTTCTTTTTTAACTGTAAAAAAAACAATAAATCATACTAATACAAACTCGTACAGTGTTTTTCTTTGTCTTTTTACCATGTTAACAGATTTTGTATCGTAACACACTTAACACTAAACACAGTCTAGTCTATTTACTGTTACGCTAGATTGAATTAAATGAAACAAAATCCAATCTCACTCCTAAAATACTCAAATTTATGTCTTACTAATGGCTTGGTCAAGATATCTGCCTTCATGTCATCTGTAGGGCAGTATTGCAGTTGGATTTGACCATTCTGCACACACTCACGAATGTAATGATAGCGAATGTCTATGTGCTTAGTCCGTGAATGGTCAACTGGATTCTTTGCGATTGCAATAGCTCCTTGGTTGTCCTCCAGAATCACTACAGGTGTGACATGCATTCCAAGATCACTCAGTAGTCTTCTAAGCCAGACACATTCCTGAGCTGCTTGACTAAGTGCAACATACTCAGCCTCTGCTGTCGAAAGAGCAACAGTTGACTGTTTCTTGCTGAGCCAGCTCACGGCTCCTCCACCCAGTAAGAACACATTGCCAGTTGTCGAGCGACGATCGTCCTGGTCACCAGCCCAGTCAGCATCTGAGTATCCGATCAAAGTTCCAGAATCTGACCGCTCATATTTGAGAGCAAGATTCAGGGTACCCTTCAAGTACCATAGAATCCTCTTCACCGCCGTCAGATGCGCAGCACTTGGATTAGCGTTGAACTTTGATACAACACTCACTGCTTGTGCTATGTCAGGTCGTGTGGCCATTGCAGCATACAGTAGGCTACCTACCATGGACTGGTAAGTACTTGAGTTCACAGGCTTGCTTACACCGTCATTCTTTTTTAGCTTCACATTTGCATCAGTTGGAGTTGCAAAAGGATTGGCATCATGCATGCCATATTTTTGAAGAATGGCATCGATGTAATGCTTCTGATGAAGAAACACACAATTTCTCTCCTTGTCTTGGATGACAGGGATACCCAAGATATAGGAAAGTTCTCCCATGTCCTTCATCTTGTAGTGCTTCTTTAGAGCAAGTTTCAGCTCTTTCATGCTTTCTATCGACTCCGTGATCAGGATCAGATCATCAACATATACAGCCAATATCTCCAGCTCCTGTTGACATCTCACAAACACACATGGGTCCGATGTACTCTGTTTGAAACCAATGTTCTTCATGAACTCTGTGAAAGTTTTGCTCCAGCAGCGAGGAGACTGCTTCAGCCCGTATATTGACTTTTTCAGTTTGCATACCAAATGTTCCTCCCCTGATTTGACAAATCCCTCTGGTTGCTCCATGTAGATTTCCTCGTCCAGGTGTCCATTTAGAAATGCAGTTACCACATCCATCTGATGCACTTGTAGATTATTCTGGACGGCGAAGGACAGCAACGTACGAATTGAACTAAATCTTACTACAGGTGAAAATGTTTCATCATAGTCAGCACCATACTTCTGCGAGTATCCCTTAGCGACATGACATGTCATGTGCTTTGAGGCTCCAGAGTCGATCAACCACTCGTTTTGTTGCATCATTTTATCCTGGTTTGCCTCTTTAGCGATAAAAGCACTCTCAGACGAGTCTTCTGCATCTTCACATGTTACGTTTTTGGCCTTGTGGGTTTTATTCCTTTTTTTCTTACTTGGACAGTCACGCTTGATATGTCCCTCTTTCCCACACTTCTTTAGGGGTCTTACAGCTTATTATCAGATATAATTGTGGTGTACTCACATTCAGCACCAACACAGAAAACGCTTTTTCTTTCCGTTTTTCGAATTCTGCCCTTGTCTGTGCATTTGCTCCCTCTGGCACGTTGTCAGTCTCCACCACCATGCCCCATAGTCCTTTTGCTTTCATCAAATGCTCCATTTGAAATTTCCACGTTGCCCAGTTCTCTGGCCCGCTTAGCTTTTCAATAAACAGTCTATCCTCCATTGTGAGTTCCACAACACTGTCTATGTCACAAAAAAAAAAAAATCCTGTGTAAAAAAGCACCTTTTTAGCGAAGACCTGGGCCCATAACCTGTTGAAGTTTCACGTGGTTTTTTTATTATATCGACTGACAAGAAGAGAAGCAGGAAGAAAAAAAAAAACCGGCAGCGACACCGTGTGTCATCAGTACAACAAATTTTACAGTACATGTTAAACACTTGTTGCTTGTTTGTGGTTTTCTAATTCTCCCTTGAAATGATTTGCTCTATTGTGGGAAAAACATAAATAAATATAAAAACCTACTACACCTGAACAATACAATATTTTACACTATACATCTCGTACTATTTTTTAAGTTGATGATAAAGGCAGAGTAGATGCTTATTATAGGCCTAGGCTTTTCTTGCCCAGGTGTAGCCTATGTTTATTGCATACATTTATTAAAAATATTTTGATGCAAGTTAAAAGTTAGGCTTTCTTCAATCTAAATTTGTGTCATTTATAGATTATGTTTTATACGTACGCTTTTCAATGCAAAACAACCCCAGGGTTGGGTGATGTTTTTACAAATGTACTGATCCTTTTTTATCTCAAGTATAAGAAATAAAGGGATTTAACTGGGGGAAAAATACTGGTTTTAAAAAATATAATTATTCACTGCAAACTATTTGCGAATCAATAAATGAATCTGTCATTTGAATAAATCACAAGCTAAAAACACACTGGAGTATAAGCCACGTTTTACCTTGTTCTAGTTTTAGGAATCATTTCCTTGAATTCACGGTAACACTTTCTATGAAGCCCGTATTTATAATACATTATAAGGGTTTTCTTAAGGCATTATAATGAATGAATAATGTATTATAAAAAACCTTATATGTTGTATCATCTCAAAAATAATCATAAGAACAGTTTTAATGTATTCTAATACCTACACTCTAAAAAATGCTGGGTTGTTTCAACCCAACTTTGGGTCAAATATGGACTAACCCAACTTTTGGGTTAAAAATTTAATGTAAAAATTTAACCCAAAAGTTGTGTTAGTCCATATTTGACCCAAAGTTGGGTTGAAACAACCCAGCATTTTTTAGAGTGTACTTGTTTGTTATTTTAGCTTTTAAGAGTATGATGATTTATAGCACACAATGAACATGTTGCATCCACTTAAGTTACAATGAATTATATTTCCCATAATGTATTATAAGTCTCATATCTTGCCATTGTTTAAGATCTGAACAATAACTTGTACATTACAGTAACAGTACATCTTATTAGTGTTTTTTACTGTAAAATGACAAATACAAAGTCTTCATGAAAACATCCAAAAGGCTTTATAATGTGGTCTTATTATTTACAGTATAAGTGGTCTATGTGCTTTAAGTAAAGTAACTTCACTTTACTTAAAGCAGACAAAGACCACATATAAATAATGCTAATATTAATACTACTACTAATAATACTCTTTTTCTCTCTCTCTTAAACAGCCATAAGATCAGATCAGATGAATGTGTTCACATTTGCATTGAACTATTTTTATTGTAATATCAGTATGGTTATTTTGATGGTACCCAACTGTTGATAAGTAACTTTGCAACTACAAGTCAACTAGCAGTCATTGGAGTTTTAGTAGTATGTCTGCTAAATATCTGCTAACACTTTATTTTGATGGTTCCCAACAGACGTTCAATTGACTGTAAGCAACTTTGCAAGTACGTCAACTTATTCTATCAACCCTAACCTTAACCTAAGTCTACTAATACTCTAAATGAGAGTTAGTTGACATGTAGTTGCAAAGTTGCTTAAAGTCAATAGACTAAGGGGACCATCAAAATAAAATGTAATCTAATATATATATATATATATATAAACACTGCATTTTTTTTTTCATTTGAAACTAACTCACAGTAAAATTAACATTAACCTCACAGGAAACCCTCAAAAACACTCAACCACTCCTAACCACTCACAAGATGTAGAAAGATAATGTGCAGAGCTTAAATAAACAATGTCACGATATGAGATAATCCATTATAAATTAAGTGGATTTAATATGGTATTCATTGTGTGTTATAAATAATCATACTCTTAAAAGTTATAACCACAAATGCGCAAGTATTATAACTGTTGTTATGATTAATTATGAGATGATACAAAATATTATAAGGTTTTTTTATAATGCATTATGCATTCATTGTAATGCCTTAAGAATGCCCTTATAATGTATTATAAATACAGGCATCATAGAAAGTGTTACTGAATTGACTAAAAAGCTTTCAGGAAACTGTGTAAAGCCTCTAGCTTAGGACATAGCAACGTGTTAAAAATTGCTAACAGTGGTAAAACATGCTAGCAACATGCTAAAAACGTGTTAGAAACATGCTAAACATGGCAGGAACATGATAAACGATGCTAGTAACATGCTAAAACATGTTAGAAACTTGTTAAAACATACTAGCAGTGTGTTAAAACATGTTCTGGACATGTTAAAACATTAGCTAAATCTAGCAAGTCTGTTAAATTATGTTAGCAACACGAAGTAACATGCTTACAATGCCTAACAAGTAATGACACTTAGAAACAGAACAATTAGAAACACGCTAGAAATGCCTAGAAACATGTGGTCTGATGTGGTCTTAAATGGTCTGAAAACTGGGTACTAAACTGGTTTGCTATGGTTCCTTTTGGGTCTAATGAGGTCACACATGGGGTCTGAAGTGGTCTAATATGGCCTGGTTGAAATTTCATCTGACTTTGTCTCTGTCTATCTGACAATAAAACATAGAGCTTTGTCAAAGCCAACATCAAAGTTTGTCATCATACTTCATCTACTCGGGAATTAAAAAATACTACAATTTTCATAGTATTAACACATTACATAATGACTATTACATTGATGAATAAATAAACTTGCATAGATTGTGTCAAATTCATGACACATAGACAGTCTTTCTGTGTTTTCTGTTTTTAGAAATATTTGATTAACCCTTCAATTACTCTTTTCACCTGTTAACTTTTTTGGGGGGGCCTTATTCAGCATTATTAGCCTTGTTTTTGCATAGGACAGAAGAGACAGATAGGAAAGTGGGGGAAAGAGGAGGATTGGGTTCAGGAAATGACTCAGATGAGTCCCCGTCAGCCTACAGCAGCTCTGATTGTGCCATCAGTCCTTTAATAAAAATCAAACAGACACCCAAATTAATAAATGTTTCTATTTGATTTGGAATGTTAAAACATACTTACCTGATCTTTTCTGGCCTTTTTTTTTTTTTTAGGATAGGAGAGACAGACAGGAAAATGGGGGAGAGAGGGAGATTGGGATCGGGAAATGACTCAGGCCGGATTCGAACCTGAGTCCCTGTCAGCCAAGAGCTCCCATATGATCAGTCCTGTAATAAAGAATAAACAGACACCACAATTATTATTATTTTTTATTTAATTGGAACGCTAAAATTATACTTACCTGATCACCTATCACACCTGTTTACCTTTTTTGGACTTTTTTTTTTTTTTTGGATAGGATTTGTGTTTTAACAGTTACATCAGATCACCACCCACCTGTTTTCCTTTTTTGGGACTTTTTTTTTTTTTTTGGATAGGATTTGTGTTTTAACAGTTACATCAGATCACCACCAGAGGTCATAATCGCACTACTTTGGCCTGTGAAATCATCATCATCTTTTGGGCTTACTGCTTTGTTCAACTAACACATAGTCATTCACGTAATCGTTTCACTGTATTTTCGCTACTGTTCACGGGTTAAGTACTGAAGATTAAAAACCCAGAAAGATCTGACCAACTTAACTTACACTTATAAACGGGTTAAATTGGGATTTGATATGTGGGGGGGCTCTATGGTTTGGGGCATATATATATATATATATATATATATATATACACAAGTGAAGTTGAGTGACTGTATAATTCTCCCACCGACAATATTTGTAATACTAACCCATGTGGTTATGGCCTTGCACTTAAAAAGCAAGTGAGATACTTTTAAATACTAAAATAATGACCGAAAACAAGAAACATATATGAAAAATGCCAAATGTATTTAATAAAAATATGTTCTGGTTCATAAATTAAAAGTCTTTAAGATTTTGGAAGCTCTTCCACAGAAACATAGAAAATAGTTAAAATGAAGAGAACATTGATAGCATATCAAATGATAAATTATTTTACATTTAGATAATAGATTACATATTATAGAAGACATTTACAGTATATTAAAACAATGTGATATAATAAAAAAAATCCTTCATTTATACAGTATATTTTTTGTTTCAGCGGCAACATAGTTTTACAGATCAGCTAAGTTACAATATATATTATATATATATATATATATATATATATATATATATATATATATATATAGTCATACTATCAGTGCTATGTGAAAAAAAAAGCAAGTAAAAAGCAAGAACATGAGGTGCAAATCTTAGCAAAAACCTTCAGGGGGTTTTAGTGTAAGTGCTTGTTGCTACATGTGTAACCTGATTTGTCACAAAGAGAAGAAAGAATCGAGGTCTGCAATGACAGCTGCTTGCTTCCTAGACACAGTATTCAGCAGTCTAGGAGCCAAGGGCGGGCTTCCCAAATCCACCTATAGGGGGAGACACAAGAAACGAGGAGGAAAACTTATAACTGATTATTTACCATCTCAGGGAACTTAAAAGTCTTTAAGATTTTGGAAGCTCTTCCACAGAAACATAGAAAATAGTTAAAATGAAGAGAACATTGATAGCATATCAAATGATAAATTATTTTACATTTAGATAATAGATTACATATTATAGAAGACATTTACAGTATATTAAAACAATGTGATATAATAAAAAAAATCCTTCATTTATACAGTATATTTTTTGTTTCAGCGGCAACATAGTTTTACAGATCAGCTAAGTTACAAGAGAGCAAAGGCTCTCTTGATCACTATGTTAAAATGTAATGGCTTTAAAGCAAATCCAGATTTGTGTATAATCTATACAGCTGAAGCCACTGTAGAAAGCATAACAGTTCATGTTAAAAATGATTAACTTTTGTTTGCATTTCATTACACAGGGAAAATTTAAAGAACATTTTGCATGCACATTTTACAAAAATAAAAATTACAATACTGAAAGTATCAACATCAATAGCACTGCAGTCAATAACAGTTTTATGACAGTCTATCCCATTTCAGCCAATATAGAACTTGTCAAATTGTGTAAGCAGTTACAAAGAAATCACCCAAAAATGAAAACGGCTGAAAAATTATACTACCAACAAACAACACATAAAACAGAAAGGGACTGGACATGTTTATGAAAGGCACTGTACTGCATATTACAGAATAAAGTTAAAGTCTCTACAGCTGATGTCAAGTTCAAGTTTTACATACTAGTTATTTCTGAAAGTAGCTTAAGACAATGCTATGCATTCAAAGAATACTGTAATACAGTTGATTGTTTTGATCTGAATATCCATCCTTACAAATAACAGAGCTATGCATAGTTTACTCTATGTCAAATGATAATCAAGTAATAACTATATACATACATCAAGAAATAGCTTTGGGATTTTACTTAGATTAATCAAAGTATTATAATCTTTTTACAATAATCAATGCTTTGGCACATGGGGGCAAAATTATTCAATAACATAGTAAGACGAGATAAAATAAGGCAAGATAATGTGTTACACAATATATACGTGTAAATATCGGATCAGCTTTCCAGCGCTGGAGAGAACTCAAGGAGCGGAGGCCTGCGATCGGACGCCGAGGTTGCTTTGTTTCTTCTCAATAGGTGAGTAACACCGTGTCTACAACAGCTAAAGTCTGCCTACACTGGACGCGATCAAACGACCGTTGAAAACCATTTGAAATTTGTGTCGGCAGCAGTTTTCTGTCGGGATTTGTTGCGCCGCGCCGCTCAGGTCCATAGACACGGTGTAACATTGGTTTTGCTTTGTTTCACAGAACTAATCGTTGCCTGGGTTGCGTACGTATATGTGGGGCGGAGCTATCAAAATAGGGGCAAGACCCTTTTGGGGTAGGGGCGTGTTTGTTTTGGTGATTTCAAATATCAACATTGGCTACCAGAAATCACTTACTCTGCCTTTAAGCAAGCATAACGCTAATGCAAATGCTAATTCATTAAACTGATACACGATGAGGGAAAGGATACAAGGGTAAAGCATCTTACTTGTAACAAATAGATGACAGTGACAACCTGTCGACTGTTACGTTGGCTGGGTTGAAGGATCCACGCGCTGGGTAGAATCTCACCACGAATAGTATCCACACTGGGACGTGGCAGTGTCTCCTCAAATACAGACTGCATGGCCAGCACCCACATATCCTACAGAAAAGATGAATATGTGGTTAAGGTAAAGTACTTTTGGATAAAGCTAATCACAGAATAGCGAACACAGAACACCTGTTTAGATTCTGTACTGAGGCAGCAGAAGTCCCGCGGCTGTTTAAGCTGGCAGTTGGATACGTCCGTCAAAAGATAGACTGATTGGAGAGAAAGACAAGACAAAGCAATATAATCAGTAAAGATAAATTTTGCTTTTGCCTGCACTTGAAGGAAAGTTATAATCATTACCTCTCTTACCTATTGAGCCTGCTATTCACTGTACAATTTTCAAATCCTTTAAGATAATGAAATGACAGATTTTACAATGTGATCTCAAAAAGAGAGACAAGGCAGACTGCGACATGTACAGCGTCGTGCTACTCTCGTGAACGCTCGTCGACTGACACGGAAGAGAGAGGAAATTGTTGAATAAAGTCATTATTTTTGTTTTCTTTGCACAAAAATAGTATTCTCGTAGCTTCATAAAATTAAGGTTGAACCACTGATGTCACATGGACTTTTAACAATGCCCTTACTACTTTTCTGGGCCTTGAACTTGGTAGTTGCATTACTGTCTATGCAGGGTCAGATTTCATCGAAAATATCTTAATTTGTGTTCCGAAGATGAACGGGTCTTACGGGTTTAGAACGACGTGAGGGCGAGTAATTAATGATAGAATTTTCATTTTTGGGTGAACTATCCCTTTAAAGGTGGCAGTCCAAAAGAGTGAATCTAATCACCATACAGGTAAAAGTTCACTTCAAGATTGAACAAAGTGGCTTCGATGAGTTTGAAATTTGGTGTCTGAAAAAAAAAAACTGTGCTCTTTAGAAATCAGTGTGTTCGAAATTCATCAGTGCTACTGCACAGTTTCTGCAGGATTTAAGATGGTAAATGTAAGACTTTTTAGAATCTTTTTAAAGACCAACTAAAGAATGTATATAAGAAACAGATTGAATGGAGCTCAATGTTTTAATGTGGTCTCTTAATGTAAATGCCTTGTATTGGCAATGCTTCAAAGTATCTGCCAATGGGTTTTTCAACCCATTTTTCAGACAAGTTTTCATTCCCCACTGACAGATATTTGTTCTTGTTTTAAGCATAAACTTAATTTTGTTTAATTTCTCAGAAAACAAGTAAATGTATCTTGATTTAAGGATGTTTAGAAATTTGTATTGAGAAACAAAAAATAACTGATGATTTACATTTTTTGCAGCGTGTGCATTAATTTAATGCCATGACTGTATGAATTTAAAATGTTCTGCTCTGATTTAAGATCTTTTTAGGCCTTAATTTGTGGAATGGCCAAGTAAGACTTGCACTGAAGAACCAGTACAGAGTTTTTTGCATGCAAGCCTTAAGAATGGTCACATTGTATGAGTACGACCCTAATTTTCTGATTCATAGCAAAGACCATTAATTTGTCGGCGGTGAACGTCACACTAGACGATCAAAGACTCACAATTTTACACTAAAGCCTTGTGCACACCGGGACGATTATCGCGCGCGTTTATCACCAGCGTTTTTCGAGACGTTTTTCGACGCGTCTGCCCTGGACTGAAAGCCATCTACGCTGAGCTTTTGAAGTCTGCAACGGGATCACTGGAGGTCGAGTCCTTACTTTGAATTCTGAGACTCCGTTTACCTGAGGAATGAGGTGAAGAGCTTGAAAAATAGCATTTTAAATAAAAAAAAAAACATGGAAGCATGTTAAACTTTTTAGTGTGGTTTCTTACCTGTATTAATGGTGAGGTAATGTCTTTCAGTAAGGCAGTATTGCTGCTGTTGTACCCTGAAGTGGGGCTTGAGGAAAGACTCAGGTTCGAACCACTACATAAAGTACTGTTACTAATGCGTGTGCGAAACCGCAGGTCATCCTACATAAGACACAGGGGGAAAAAAGGAATTATGAAACTATTTTAAAACAGCAAAGTGCAGCAATACTTGATCATTCTTGATTCTTATGAATAATATTTAAAAATGATCAAGTGTCTCTGACCTTCACTGCCTGTGAGAGAGCTTGCTGCTGTAGTCGTC
The DNA here is from genome assembly GCF_001515625.1 of Sinocyclocheilus rhinocerous. Lineage (NCBI taxonomy): Eukaryota > Metazoa > Chordata > Actinopteri > Cypriniformes > Cyprinidae > Sinocyclocheilus > Sinocyclocheilus rhinocerous. Next base: position 64,443 of record NW_015659698.1, on the reverse strand, counting down.
TCTTCTCCTGTTCGGTCCTCTCACGGAGTCGGTCTCGTGCACGTGCAATCTCTGCTCTTGCCTCCTCACGGGCTCGACTGTAGTCACGCAATAGATGCTCAATGTCAGATGGACATTGACCCTCGCCAATTAAGACTTGCAGAAACCACGTACTGATTATTCAGTGCATGCGAGCCTTAGGTGCGGTCACATTGTAGCATCACAAAGACCATTAATTGCCCATCAGTGAACATGTGACACTAGATGATCTAAGACTCACGATTTTACCCTAAGACAAAAGAAATCCCTTACAATCCCAGAAATTTGTCAAAATCATATATTGTGCACTGAGCTTTACCTAGTTGTGTGCTTTTGTCAAGTGGTCGTGTCCAGGCAGATTTAATAGACTCGTGGTACAGGTGAGTCTTTGAGTGATCTCGAACTATAGACCACAGACTGGCCAAAGGTCTCTCCAGCTCAACTGCTCCAAGAAACCCATGAGCTGAGGGTCTGGAAGTAGCCTTGTGAAAGACCTGAACGCCTCTCTCCACACCTTGATGCCTGGTGAGAAATGGAATATGAGGACTTAATACATCTAAGATGTTTACACATGCACAATATGCATATTAGCGTACCTCCAGCCAGCAGCTGCCTTCCCAGCCAGCAGATTCCTCACATCACCACCAGACGCCAAATATACCTAAAACAGACAAGCAAGTCCATGAAGCATTTCACATTGACATGCTCTTGCATATTTTGAAACATGAGTTGCAGTAGCATACTTCTGAAATAGCACTGGCAAGAGTGCAGTCTGCGATATCCAGATATGAAGTTGATATCGACGAAGGAGAGCCAAAGGAGAGGGTGCGTTGTCGAGCACAGGGAGAAGATGATGGAGTGGAGGAGGACTCAGGCTCATATCCAGTGGTAGATGTCTCCAGGCTGACATCTATAGAAAATAGGGGATCTGATTAATTAAGTGGATTCGAAGCATAGCCCTTGGGTTTGCAATTGTTTATGGGTTATTGCTCACCCTGGACTGACAGCCATCTACGCTGGGCTTTTGAAGTCTGCAACGGGATCACTGGAGGTCGAGTCCTTACTTTGAATTCTGAGACTCCGTTTACCTGAGGAATGAGGCGAAGAGCTTGAAAAATAGCATTTTAAAAAAAAAAAAAAAAACATGGAAGCATGTTAAACTTTTTAGTGTGGTTCCTTACCTGTATTAATGGTGAGGTAATGTCTTTCAGTAAGGCAGTATTGCTGCTGTTGTACCCTGAAGTGGGGCTTGAGGAAAGACTCAGGTTCGAACCACTACATAAAGTACTGTTACTAATGCGTGTGCGAAACCGCAGGTCATCCTACATAAGACACGGGGAAAAAAGGAATTATGAAACTATTTTAAAACAGCAAAGTGCAGCAATACTTGATCATTCTTGATTCTTATGAATAATATTTAAAAATGATCAAGTGTCTCTGACCTTCACTGCCTGTGAGAGAGCTTGCTGCTGTAGTCGACTCTTCTCCTGTTCGGTCCTCTCACGGAGTCGGTCTCGTGCACGTGCAATCTCTGCTCTTGCCTCCTCGCGGGCTCGACTGTAGTCACGCAATAGATGCTCAATGTCAGATGGACATTGACCCTCCCTTCTTGGTGGATCAGGAACTCTGGGGGAGAACATCTGATATAGTAAACAGAATTACAGAATATAACCAAGTTTAACTTCTGTAACATTTAGTGCAGTTCCAAATCACCTGCTGGTTTCAACAATCTCTTGTCTGAGCTGCTGCAGATATTCCCTGCGTCTGCTTGGCAGTTCTGAAACTTTTTGAGATTGCTCCTCATAATTTATAGGGATCCGATGCTTACTGGGACTGAGGCTCCGAGCCCGACGACACATCTGGAGACGGGCTTCTCTGTCTTTTCTCAAACTTTCAATGCTCTTCCTATGCCTAATGACAAAATAGAATTCTATTTATAAGAACCTCTGAAAAGTAGGGGTGCTTTCACACTTGGTCCGATTGCTTGGTTTGAACCACTTTTGGATTGCCTCCAATGAACCAAATTCTAATGACAAACAAACCTGGGTACACACCAAAAGTGCTAGTGTGAAAGCACCCTAAATGTATTTCCAAAGAAAAAAAAATATTTTGTAATACTTCAATTCATATGTAATCACAGATTATACAGACCTGTTAAGGAGCTCCTGTTTGTTACAGGCTGAAGATGCCTTTTTAGAACCAGACTTGAGAATTTTAAGCAGAGTGTCTGTTTCCCCTTGGCCATAGTGCAGCTTGGCCTCTGTGAGTTCAACGGTCAGCTGATGAGGGCTCAGATCCATATGTACAGAGGCTAAAACCCGCTCGCGTTCTTTCCTCAGCTTCTCAATTTCATGTGCTCTCCTGCCCGTTTTCCATGATGGCTCTTGCCAGTAACTGGGGCTGAGCTTTGTGAAGTGCTGTCCAGTTGGTCTGTGTATTTTAAGTGTTGATGGTGGCTGCTGATTGATGCCAGACCAGTTAGTAAATTTGTTGTGCATGGGCAGATCATCAGGGATCCACTGATGTTCTTTGAGCGTGCTGGTTTCTGCCAGAGGATTGATGCTGACCAGAACATCTGTGTTGCACTCGCTTGGCACCAGAGACATCACGTCATCTTCCTGCTGTTGCACAATACTTTGATTTGAATGATCCCAACTTTTTATTATATTCTCAGTTGATCTGTGACTCAACTGACTGTTCACGGTTGACAAATGAGGTCTTTCTAGGTTTTCCATTTTAGACTGTCTGACGTTATCGGAGGATGATGCAAGTTGGACAGCAATGGTACTGCTTGGAAGGGAGAGGGACATTTTTTGTGGCTGAGATGGGGAACGGTTAATAGTGGGTTTACTTATTACCCAGTCTTCAACTTCATGCGAGTATTCATTTCTCTCTTTGTTCATGCGTTTGGTGCAGGGACAGATGCTGTTTGAGCAGTCATCAGATCCACCCAGATTTGGACAAAGGTCACTCAGGTTTTCAAAGGTCACAGATGACACTGATGTTGATGCTGTTCTTGCATTTTTACTGTGAAGTACCTTATTTTCATGGTTGGACATTTTATGACCTTTCAATGGCATGTTGTATACATTTGAATACCGTTTCTCTTGTCCCTCGGTTTTGTGGTTTGTTAAACTCTGGGTAGTTTTTACTTGTCTTCCTTGGGTGTATCTTGCAGCCTTCACAGTAAGGATAGGGGAGCAGGCACGATCCATGAGCATAATTTGTTTATTAAAGCAATTCCTTAGGTCTACATTTCTGTGATAATTCTGCTTCTCCTCTTGTTTCATATGCGAGCGTTTTGCTCCAAGGTGGCTAGACGAAGACTTCTCTTTGAAGTAGTCTACTGTGCTACCTTCAAATGCTTTCATAGAGGGGGAATCCTGATTTGGCACAACGGTCTCTAATGAAAGAACCTTCTGGGAGGGAATCAGAAAATTCTGACACTCAGTTACATTTGAACCTTTGGGACGTAAATCAGGCAGGCTTTTAATCCTTTCAAAGGCCTGTTCACTTTCACATTTATTCTTCAAGATCTTGGCATCACCATCTAATTGGGACACATTGCAAGTATCTGAGCCAATCACTTTAACAATAACATTTACTTCATGGGCCATAGCGTTCTTTGACACTGGAGCATCCTCTGTCTGGATCCCAATGTCCAAGGACGTTTGTGTAGAACAGTCTTTCTTGAAGTTACTGCAAGAATGCACAGTTGAAACCTGAAAACAGTGTTCAGGATGGTCATATTTTGGTGGCTTTTCCCCAGTTCGCATACCCTGTATGTTCCCCAGAAGATCAGAGGTGTTGACTATTAGGTCAGAGAGATGTTCAGACATGCTTTGTAGACTTGCCCATGTGGTTAGGGCACCATTCCCTGGTTTGGACACTGGTGTCTGTGTGCTGCTTCTTCTGTGACGGCTCTTTCGTTTAAGGTCCTTATTAACCTCAATGGTTTGTGTGCCATGATCACACCTGCTTGGACTCGGATGTTCCTGAGATTCATACTCAGAGGAGTAGACCAGCACTATTTCATCAACTTGACCTGAACTGTGGCGTAACTCCGCTGAGGCACAATTGTAAGAGTCACATTTCAAAACTGTTAGGGTCTGCTTTTTTGAACCACTAGAGGAATGAGAAGCTGCCTTCAGCAGAGGTTCAGAAGAAATTTGATATTTAGAATATTCATTACTACTCAGTGTGCTAGAAAGGCCTTTATGATTTACATAAGCGCTCAAATGGGAGCAGAAAGGGGAGTCCTGAATATTTAGGCCATTGTCTACACTGCAGCACCTTGTCATATTCTTGTTGGAACAATTGAGTGAAGAGTGTTTGCAGGATATATTGGCAGCACTTCCAAAGGCCTGCTTTTTGTGGATTGCTGTGTTAACCCCCATAGTAGTTTTTGAATGAATAAATGGGTTAATATCACTTGAGGCAAAATGCATTGCAGAATCTCTTGTCTGTGGGACAGTATCCTCAAATGGCTGAGCATGGTCTTCCACACAAGCTAAAATATCTTCGGAAGAAGCATTCTTCCTTAAACAAATGTCTTTATTACCATTTGGTTCAATCATCTCTATCTTTTGAATTTCTTCTTTAGAACCATGATCTTGCTGACATGCAATTGTCTCAGCTTCTACTACTCAGTGTGCTAGAAAGGCCTTTATGATTTACATAAGCGCTCAAATGGGAGCAGAAAGGGGAGTCCTGAATATTTAGGTGTCTGTCTACACTGCAGCACCTTGTCATATTCTTGTTGGAACAATTGAGTGAAGAGTGTTTGCAGGATATATTGGCAGCACTTCCAAAGGCCTGCTTTTTGTGGATTGCTGTGTTAACCCCCATAGTAGTTTTTGAATAAATAAATGGGTTAATATCACTTGAGGCAAAATGCATTGCAGAATCTCTTGTCTGTGGGACAGTATCCTCGAATGGCTGAGCATGGTCTTCCACACAAGCTAAAATATCTTCGGAAGAAGCATTCTTCCTTAAACAAATGTCTTTATTACCATTTGGTTCAATCATCTCTATCTTTTGAATTTCTTCTTTAGAACCATGATCTTGCTGACATGCAATTGTCTCAGCTTCGCTACGCATGGCAACTCCAAACATAGAGGGTGGCATACCAGTGCTAGGCTGCTGGGTGTATCTCTGTCCTGATTGTTCTTCTAATGATCTTGGACTAATTGTTGAAGGTGAAGAAATGCTTTGTTCGTCAAGTGGAGGACATTTGTATTTGCCAAGAGCATTTTTACTGGTAGGAAGCAGGTTTGCCTGAGAAGCAGGTTTGGTACGAGACACATGACCTTTAGATGTGGTACTCTCATCCAAAGATAAATCAGGTGTAGAATCAGTGGATGAACTTGGAGGTGTTATAAAGTGGGCCTTTCTGTGTCGCTTTTGTTTTCCTTTCCGTCTTTCATCATTACCATTGCCAAAAAAATGTTTTGTAGCTTCAGCTACTGTGACATGTTCTGTAGATTTACATCTGCTATTATAATATTCCTTTGTATTTTGACTGCAATGAGTCTGTTCTGCATTGTGATATACCTCAACAGATTTATCAGGCTCTCTTCTTTGCATACAAGTTGACTGGTGATTTTTAGACATATTTAGCTCTTGATTTTTCAGTGGTTGGTTATTAAGACTTTGCGTTCTTTCATCATTATACTGAGATGTAACCTCCATTTCCATTTGATTACTTGTGTAGATAGACTGATTCTCTGATTGTGGATCCTTGTCGATTTTTCCAGAATCACAAGTTTTAAGCAACTTGTGCATTTGTTTACTTTGTGGTGCTTGGCTTAAATCTGGAAGAGTGGCATCTTTTCTTAAATCTTCAGAGTTACCGTTGTGTATGTGCTCCACAGGTCTTTCTTTGTTTTCATCACAATTACTACTGATAGTAGCAGTTTCCACGGAATGTTTAGCACAAGTTTTATCTTGGCTTACACAACCATTATGTTTTCCAAGGTTTCCTGGACCAAATTCATAAAATGCAAGATTGCTTGAAGGCCGGGCTTCAGGAGTAGGGTAATTGCCATACACTGTTGAGTGGTAATGTTCCATACTTGATACTGAAGAGTTATATGAACATATCTTTTTATTTTGTGCCTCCATGGTTTGCTGAAAAGTATCAGCCACATCTTCGGAGTGCACACCTGAGACAGTATGTTTCACTGTTGCTTCGGTGGACAATGATACCTGAGGAATGCTCCAATTACTGGACTTTACTGGAGTTGAGACCGTCATAGGACATTTTTCGCTTGGTGAGCACAAAGTTTCATTCAAAAGTCTTGAATGTCGATGTGTAAGTGGTTTATCATCAAAATTGTGCATTTCCATAGAGGCCAGTCCACTTTCATTTCGATCCGTTTTGTTGCCGACTACCTGTGCATTCTGGTGCATGCACTGATTCACTTTCTGAACTTTCTCCAAACCATTTGTCAGCTTAAGAGATAAAGTATCTTGTGCATACATGCAGGGACGCATTGGTTTTAATACTGTGGCTCTACCACCCTCCAAAACCCTTTCACTGATGCAATCTTTCCTTTGAACAGGGTTTGAAGCATCAACATTATCCTTTCTTAGCTGGGTGCAGACAATAATGTTCTCTCTTGACGTATTCACATCAATAATAGTTTCTTTGACACACGACAACACTGATTCACTTGTTTTTAGTTTATCTGCGCTCTGTTCCTCTATAGTGCAGCATAGACCGGATTCCATGTTATCACTGACATATCCACATTTTGGATTTTCTTGTTCAACTTTCCTCTCTTTCTTCCTTACAATATGATCTTCTGTGCCACTGGAGTTCGAGACTGCCTGATCCTTCATAGTCAAAGAATGTCTTAATTCTGTTTGTGAATCACTGTTCTCCAAGTGTACAGTAGCGTTGTCTGTGTTAATCTCTGATTTTGACATACATGAGAAAGTCTGGGAACTATTACTTTTGCCATGTCCAGCCCGAGTACTTTTGTTATCAAATTCATGTTTGTTTGTTTTGAACTTAAAATCATCCAGTTTAGCTAAATAATGGTTTTCTTTCTTTGTGTTTGACTCTTGATCCTCACTACAGTCTTCTCTTAGAGACATCATAAAATGTTCTTTTACCACCTCTGATATTTTATCATTAATTGCCGAGTCGCTCATCTGAAAATAACGGTTATTGGCCTTTCTCTCCGTAATCTGGCATGCATCTTTTCTATCCTCTTTACTGTTGTCAATAATGTTTTCAATCTCTGAACTCCTCAAGGATTTCAGGCTAGTACAATTTGTTTGTGTCAGCCCACTATCGCATACACTGCTGTCATTTCTAAAAGTATTAATGTGATCTTTGCTGATTAAAGTCTTGTGATCATCCCTGGCTAATGGTGCATTTTTAATTTGTTTGTCTTCTAGCTCTTGATCAGAGTTTTCAATCGTATCAGCTGTTAGCCAGTTTTCCAAAAGAGATGTATTTTTTGCAGATTCTCCATTGATAGTTGAACAAGCAGACAACTGTTCCTGATCCATATTTAAAAGTGCTGTCTCAGTGTCTGAAAAATCTTCATCACTTTTCTTTGGAAGTTTCACATTTCCCACAAAGCCTGCATGAGAGTCTTTCATTTCGCATGTTCCAGTGAGTGCCTCATTCCCAAAGTGTTCGCCATCTGTGCCAAATCTATTAAGTACTACATCATGCTTCTCTGATTTTTCTATTGTCAATGCATAATCTTTGGTATCTGTTGTAAAAGCCATTTCTGTGCACTGTTTTGTATAGAAATACTTCTTTTCTTCATCACAGTGTCCAGTGATTGTGCCATTGTCAGTGCTAGCAGTGCTGTGCGATTCATTTATAGTCTGCACTGCTTTAGAGTTCTTAACCTCTGGATCTCCTGCGTTGTCGCATGTTGAAACCTGATAGCCCATTGTCAGGTTTAAGTTTGACTTCAGAGAACATTCTGCAGGGTGTATTGGATATGATGATGGGTCCTCTCTAACATGTGAATCTTCCCTACTAGAGTTAACTGGGAAGCAAGTGGTACTTGTTGAGATCTCACCATCTTTGGAACAAGAGTTGATCAGCAATGCTTTAGTCACAGTGGGATTCAGTGGTTCATTTTCAGTGGTTGGTTTATTTGGATGTGCTACCCCATCTGAACTGGTATCTGTAGAATCACAGACTGTCTGAGTTGTACATGGTTCTGCACTGGTAGTCCGTTCTTTAAAATCCATCTCCTGCCCTGGGATAAAACTGAGATCACTCTCTAACAACAGGGTATTTTCAAAGGATGTGCTGTTTTGTTCTTCAAGTGTTGTATTTTCATCCTGAGTGGAGTCAGAACGATGTGAGCTCTGGCTTTCTGAGACATTCATGTTGTCTGACAGATCCAGACTAGTAGAGCTTTGGCATCTACTGCTCTCTATTAGTGTGTGTGGATCCTGTTTGAGCAAGTGTCCTGAAGCCATGATGATTCTGGGACTGTCTGCTGCATCAGTAGATGACCAAGCATCAGTAAGAGCAAGTGGATTCTCTGTCTCTCTGATACTTGCACTGCTACAGGGTTTAGATTCAGATGCTAGACAAGAAAAGTGTGAAGGCACTTTAGCCATGCCTGGGCTGTTCTCAGTTTTCGACTTCTGACTACCATTAAGGCTCCAGAAAACCTCTGCAGGTACATCTTTGGATATTCTCATCTCCTCTTTATTGCCGTTTGCCTGAGAGCTGCATGAAGCTGGTACTGTAGGGGTGGTTAAATGGCTTGGAACTTTTTTAAACCTCAGCACTGGCCTGGCAGTCACATGTTTCCCGCTGCTCTCCATACCAAGAGAATCTTGAGACATCTGACTGTCTTCACTCTCAGCGTCACTGGAATCACATTCCTCCTGCTGAAGTTGCTCAGCCAGAGCTGTAGCATAAGCTGATGACAGTGAATCCAATGAGAAAATACTATCACAATCTGAAGATCTGTTGGGATCCTCCCAACCACCATGTTCCACCCATCTAGCTGTTTCTTTTTGCACTGCAACCCATGGCTTGGTGCTCGTTAGAACTTCTGCACTACGCCAGTGTCTCTGTTGCTTATATTTTAGTGAGTTAAGCTGCTCCAAACTTTCATAAGACACTGTCGGCTTGATAGGGCACTTTTCCTGTTTTCTCTCAAAGTCTTTCAGAGTCTTGGTTTTGTTTGATTTCTCGTTAAGCTGACTTGTTGCTTTGTTCACAGATTTCACACTTCTAGGTCCCCGTGAGCCTGGTGGTGGCTTGCAGAAAACTTTTGCCAAAGCAGTTCTGATCCCAGAGCCAACGGAGTGGGAAAAAACCTTGCGGAAGGTCCCTAAACCTTTATTTCCACCTTGAGATAAAGTCTTTGTTCCCTTCACAGGACTTTTCTGTTTTATTATTGGTAATACTTTTCTAGTGGATTTGGTGTTTGAATCCAGACAGTCTTGGTCACTTGTGCTTTTCTTGACTATCAACCTTGAGGAAGCAGTTTTTAATTTTGTAGCTTCAGCTGAACTTGCATCTTTTATGGGACTTTTGACGCTGTCTGAAAAACTGGCCCAACTTGAGGATCCTTGGTCATATCTTGAGGGCATTGTATTGGAACGTCTTCTAATCTTTTGATCTTGGAGACATTCATCAGATTCCCATTTAGTGGCACGAGCAAAGCAAGCTAGAGATGTTGTAAACTCAAAAGATCTATTTCTTTTGAGGAACTGGCTGCTTGGAGAAAAATAAAAAAATATATATATTATTTTATTTTTTAAAAGTAAAAACAATCCACTGTTCATGGTGTACTATGTAATCTATGTAAACTAAACATGAATAACACCTTGTTCAGTAAGATTTACTACTTCGTTCTTTAGACCAGGTAAACTCAAAAACATGCACAGTGGGTCTCATTCACTAAAAATTGCATTATTTTATTCATATTCACATACAAGGGAGAACATCTCATGAAAAAATGTCTGCCTAACACGTTCTTGACTATCAACCTTGAGGAAGCAGTTTTTAATTTTGTAGCTTCAGCTGAACTTGCATCTTTTATGGGACTTTTGACGCTGTCTGAAAAACTGGCCCAACTTGAGGATCCTTGGTCATATCTTGAGGGCATTGTATTGGAACGTCTTCTAATCTTTTGATCTTGGAGACATTCATCAGATTCCCATTTAGTGGCACGAGCAAAGCAAGCTAGAGATGTTGTAAACTCAAAAGATCTATTTCTTTTGAGGAACTGGCTGCTTGGAGAAAAATAAAAATATATATATATTATTTTATTTTTAAAAGTAAAAACAATCCACTGTTCATGGTGTACTATATAATCTATGTAAACTAAACATGAATAACACCTTGTTCAGTAAGATTTACTACTTCGTTCTTTAGACCAGGTAAACTCAAAAACATGCACAGTGGGTCTCATTCACTATAAATTGCATTATTTTATTCATATTCACATACAAGGGAGAACATCTGCCTAAAAAATGTCTGCCTAACACGTATGTACTGTACACACATAAATCTGAAGTATTATAAGTGGCTTTCCACACAACCCTTTCTTTAGAGCCTTTCATCACTCTCAGCAAACATATGACGTTCTCTATAGACAAGCTTTCGCCTGAGAGCATACGCAGCAAGATCCTGGCGCAATTCCAATCCTCAAAACCAGTTCAAACACAACAAAAGCCTTTTATACAGACCCAGGTTACACACACAAATTTGTGTGTACGCATGGTTAGTGAATGAGACCCCATTTTAGTTATTCATATGGTTTATACCCACCTGAAAATAGGAGTGTTCTGGGGGTACAGTCGGGACAGTAGATCAGCAGAAAATGAATGCCTTCGTAAAGTCATGGGACGTCCCCTGGACTTTGAGGGGTACCCCAGGTCTGGAGATGAGGCTTCATCGCCCCCTTGTAGAAGCTCATTTTCCAGCCTCTGCAGCTCTCGCTTCGCCTCCAACAGATGGCGCTTTCGTGCAATCTTCTCCAGTTGGTAATGTAACCTTTTGCGGCGCACGCGATTCTCAGCTCTGCGCAATGCATGGTGCTTCAGCAGTTCCTCCTGCACCACTCTTTTCCTGTCACCCATTAAAGGTGATAGTGGGACTCTTTCAGCACTGCCTTCCTCCTCAGTCATCTGACTTGATAAACCACTATGAAGTATGAGATCTGTCTGAACCCCTGACTCCAATGTTCCCTTTTCCCTGTGGGCTTCAAGCCGTTGCTTTTCTTGCAAGATCCACTGCTTGACTGTAGATACAAAAGAAACCAGAGTTTAGAGGCACGTAAGGCTTTATAATTGAATAGGACAATTTCTTATTGTCAGGTATGCAATATTAATTTGTTTTAAGCTTTGTCTAAGGCTATGTAAAATATTTACTGTATTTGCTGTCAAAATAAAATCCAGAATGAAAATATCTCCGCACAAAGTGTGCAAAACATAATCAATGTCTTAATCCATTACTTGAAAGCCTACATTTTAGGAGAAATAAAGTTCCTTACTGAAGAGAATATTATATATTTTCAACCCTTCTGAATGGTAAAAATGCATTAGAGTACAACTCAATGTGTTTTGTACTCACTCTCAGTGTGCTGCTGTCGGAGACGTGCCTGCTCTCTTTCCAGATCTCTCTCCGCTCTTTTCTGCTCCATCTGAATCTCCTCTCGTAGACACTCTATGTACCACTGCTGCTCCTCTAGTTGCTGTCTGGGAGCCGTCCCATTGCTGTTCTCATGACCACCTGCTCCTGCAACCCTGAGCACACAACAAATGCAAACTCATACACTGAGGATGATGCACTAGCCAACCAGAAATATGACAATTTCTGCAAAATTAGAAACTAAAAAAAAAAATACAAATTTAATGAAATAACGCTTTACAATAACACAGCAAACAAACTAATTTACTTCCATCCCTCATTTCTTTTGTTGTCTGCATACTCACTATAGTAACCAAGCAACACAAGGTAAACTCTATAAACAATTTTCTCCAGAGGGCTCATTACCAGTTCAACATTTAGAAACACTATGAACTTGTACAATATATCTATGGTTTTAACAAAACATTTACCTGGTGTCAGAACTGGGTGAGTTGAGCTCTGTAGAGTTGTAGACCAGACCTCCATCACTGATCTGCATAGATAAAAAAAAAAAAAGAGATAAGAATAAGATAAGAAAATAATTCTGGTATGTAACAATGATGTTTAATCATCATGTTTAATGAGTACATGTTAACATTTGTCATTTTGGGGTGAATTAACCCTTTAAAAAGTCTCTTCTGACAACTTAAAAGATCTAAAAAAATAAGTCACACTTAAAAATGTCCGAATGTCATAGTACTAGCTGCAAAATATCAAAACAAGTGGCATTCACAAACAAATGATGCTACTCATTTTTCCTGAACTACCATCTAATCTCAAGGTAATTTTAGTGGATATACAGTATGCAGTGCAAAGCAAAGACTGTACCCGTCTTCTCTCCCTCAGAACAGCTGCCTCTGCAGGGTGGTTGAACCTGAACTTATGGAGTCCTGCTAAGGTAACCACTGCACCTTAGGAGAACAGAGACACAATAATACATCAGGATACTCTCAATATCCACAAATGTAAATACATAATTTTGTTTTGCTTATTTTGTTTTTGCTTACATGAAATGGGTATAGTGGGTTGTTTTCTGCACATTGCATTTACCTTGTGCAAGTCTGCAGGGCTCCTTGATCTCTCTTTCATTGACCATGCAGATGTTCCCCGAGACTGGCTTCAGAGTCACCACCCCGTTCTTATTCTCAATCTCGCAGGTGGAACCTTCTGGCAAGACTGAGGGGTTGAGGTGCAAGTTATTCACTGCTGTCCACTTAAAACAAATGCATTACCAAACAGGCCTTTAACATACTGGTGTTAACACACGTCTCTAATTAATATACATTATGCTACAATCGAGATGTTCTGTGACCCAGACCACTTCTGACTTTCAGACTTTTTTTTTTTTACTGAAAATTTGAATTAGAATCAGTTGCAAGAGCGTGATTATAAAGACAACAAGGCTGTGAAAGCAGACTAGCAAGTAGATGAGTTTCCCTGTTTGGCATGAGCTTGTGTTAACCACAGACCTTATTTCAGGCATTTAACCAAACACCTATTCAAAAAACTCATTGATTTTGAGACGTTGGAAATGGAAGTGCTAAAATTGCTCATTCGTTTCTGGGTTTAGTCCTACAAAAAAAAAAGTAACCCCTGCAGCACTCTATAATATAATGCTGTTAGTACAGGATGTAAAAGGACCATAGTACTTAAAGATGCTAAGATGAATATGAGATACCTATGTGAGGCTCTTTCAGATTGTCATCCTGAGGCCCGATTCTTGTCACCCCTTCCTGTAGCACCAAAATAAAACAAACATTAATAGGGGTCAATGTGAGGATTTAGTATATGCCACGTTCCAAAACAAAACATTTTCTTCTTCCATGTCTTATTTTTTTGTTCCTTATACATCTCAAAGCCAAGCAAGGGATTTGTCTACTGTTTATGAAGGATAAAATGCTTGCTTATATAAGCCCGGACACATGGGCACACAATCACTCCCAGGTGGATTGAGCTTTTAAAGCAAAGAAAACTGCTGAAATTGCACAGCGGTGAGCCTTTTACGGGCTATCAGTACTAACCTCTTTGCACAAATTTACGTAAACACCACTAAGTAACTCAGTACAAAAGAGGAAAGTGAAAAGAAGAGGGGGGAATGTCTGGACCATATGACCAAAGCTCTGGGCTGTTTTACCTTCCTGTGAGAGGTATCTCAAGAGTTTTATACACAGAACAAGAGTAGAAAAGACAGAAGAGAAATGAAGGGAGAATCTATTGGAGGGAAAAGAGAAAGAATCATTGGTTAATGACCCGAAAGAGAGAGAAGACTAGCTGAAAGATATATGCATGTAAAGGGAAAAAGCAACAGGAAAAAGCAATGTATTGCGTATAACTAGCTGAATAATTCTACCCGAAGGTGGTAGATGGTGACCCCTGTGCTGAGGACGTCTGGCTCTTGAGCGATGAGGTGGGGCAAGAGCGAGTGAATGAGAACTCCTGCTCTGTCCTGGTTAATGTCCACACTGTAGCGCTCCAACAGGGCTCGCTTATCACACCAACTGTCAGACCAGTCTTTAGTCAGCTGCTCCACCTGCAGAGGAAACATGAGTGACTGAAAATTAGAATTATGAGAATTAAGTCTTGATTGTAAGATTCATAACCACAACTGATTTAGTCACAATGTGTAGTGTCACAATTGCGAGATATAAAGTTGCATTTACATTAAATTATGTTGCTATTGTAAGATAACGAGCAAAAATGACAAGATTTAAAGCCACATTGTGAGGTATGAAGTCAAAATAACAAGAAAGCTGCAGCTGCAAGACATAGACGCAAGTATGAGCAGTCGCAATAGCGAGATTTAATTGTGAAAATTGTAAGAAACCAATCCGCAATCATGATATATAAAGTCACATTGCAAGATATAAAATGCAGCCTTGGTAAGCATAAGAGACTTTTTTCAAAAACAAAAAATCTTATGGGCCCCAAATTTTTAACCAGCAGTGTACATAAATAAGAGCTCGTACAGAACTAGCTCAGAATTAATATCAGACTCCAGTGTTTCAAGTAGGTGGACTAACCTTCAGTTCATTCTGTAGGACTATATCAGACAAGCTGCCTTCTCTCTCATCACTGAGAGACGGACTGGGGTTCCTCTGCTGTGGATGGAAAAGACAATTATCAGTCAGCACAACTTTTAACTTATATAAATGTGGAAATCAATAGCCTTGAAACACCATGTCCTAACCTGGGCACCTGACAAGTGTCCATTCCATTTTAATCCTAACCAGCTGCAACAGTAAACAGCACATGACAACAAGACTTGGTTCCTGCTACTGTTTATGGTACAAAGTAGTCCTGCCCACATTGAAATCTCATTTGTCAACTTCAAACTGCATATAGCTCATTAGTAAACTTCAGATACATGTTCTAAATGGCTTGTAATGTTGGTGCAATTAGTTGACAGTGACACTCAAAACATGTGTTGCAGTTAGTCAGGTCGAGCTGTTAAAGTCTGATACCATTTTAAAACTCAGCAGCATGCTTTTCAGACGATCAATTTCCTCTCGCAGTTCTCTGATCAACCTCACGTTGGCGTCCTAAGGTAAAACAAGAGGTTTGGTTTCAGTTTCATTAACATCATTTTCTGTTGATGTTGGTACAGCAAGTTCTACAGACATTTGGATACATTTGGACACACCTCATTGACTCTTGGCTTGTTGACGATGTTCCTGGCGTGAGCTGCATATCGGAGGGTGCTTAGAGTCTCATTGTAGCTGCTGCTGGATGGTGAGACAGCTGGAGGAAAATGAACCTCTGAATCAATTCCACTAGCACTGAAACCGATGCAACAAACAGCAAATCTTCACTCTGAATGACTTACTTGCAATCATGATGGTTTTGGAGTTGCCGCCCAGACTGTCTTTGAGTAGCCAGGTGAGGACAGAGTCCCTGTAGGGAATGAAGCATCGTCTGCGCCCGCTGCCCGACAGAGAGCTGGACTGGCTCCCCACAGTGCTCCCTTCACCCTCACTGAGCACACTGTTAATGCTCTGACTGCTGCTGAACATCTGAGAGTTTTGGGCTAGAGCAACAAAGCAAAATGTGATGACAAAGAAGATAAGAGAGGATAATAAGAGTATAGAAGGCCAGTGCCTACCAAGAGCAGAAATGACGATGCCAAGGGTGACAAGAGATTTGTTGATGTTGGCGCCTCTAGCACTGAAACCGATGCAACAAACAGCAAATCTTCACTCTGAATGACTTACTTGCAATCATGATGGTTTTGGAGTTGCCGCCCAGACTGTCTTTGAGAAGCCAGGTGAGGACAGAGTCCCTGTAGGGAATGAAGCATTGTCTGCGCCCGCTGCCTGACAGAGAGCTGGACTGACTACCCACAGTGCTCCCTTCACCCTCACTGAGCACACTGTTAATGCTCTGACTGCTGCTGAACATCTGAGAGTTTTGGGCTAGAGCAACAAAGCAAAATGTGATGACAAAGAAGATAAGAGAGGATAATAAGAGTATAGAAGGCCAGTGCCTACCAAGAGCAGAAATGACGATGCCAAGGGTGACAAGAGATTTGTTGATGTTGGCGCCTTCTGTTATTCTGTCTCTGCAGTATTGAGGGTCGGCTCGTTCACTGTCACAGCACAAAGAGAGATGTTTCAAGTCAAGTTAGCCATTTACGGTTCACCATTATGTGACCAACCACTAGAGGGCAACTTGGCCATATATCATTGTTTCATGTCAGTGAAAGCAATATTCTGGATTCTAAACGAGGAGGAGACTTTGGTTAATTAAGCTCAAACAAAGACACTAACCTGCCAGCCAGGTCCACCAAGTTGATCTTGCTCACTATTTCTGAGGGAAGGTTATTTTCTAGAATAGCCTACAAGAAGAAACCACTGTTTTCACAAGAATATACACCACTGTTCAAAAGTTTGGGGCTGGTAAGTTTATTTTAATGTTTTTGAAAGAAGCCTTTATTTGATAAATACAGTGAAGACAGTAAAAACTTTTACAATTACAATTTAAAATAATAAATAATACATTTTAAAATGCCATTTATTCCCACGATGGATATGCTAATTTGGCTGTTTCTTATTATTATCTATGTTGAAAATAGTTGCGCTGATTAATATTTTTGTATTATATTATTTTTGTGAAAGCTGTAATTTTTTTTCAGGATTCTTGCATGAATAAAAAGGTCAAAAGAACAGCCTTTATTAGAAATAGAAATCTTTTGTAACATTATAAATGTTTACTATTTTTTTTTGATCAATTTATTCCATCCTTGCTGAAAAAAAGCATTAACTTACTGACCCCAAACTGTACAAAAGCAGTATTGTAAAGGTGATTTCATTAAATTTTTGGCACATGGATAATAAAGCTAAATATCTAGTGTGAAATATCTAGTGTGACCAGCAGCCATTTAGTAGTCTAATGCAGTTTGTGATTAAAAGACTGATGAGAGATTTTCAGTTGCTGTGAATTGAGTGAGATTCAAACCTGTGTGTACTGAATGGTAAAGATGGCATGAGATCGACTGCTAGCATCATGGACGTGTGTAGCGGCTGTGATGCGGTTAGCAATGCCCTCTTCAAGCAGATCCACTGCTTGTTTGTAGTCGGTCACTACATGCTGAGAAAGGCCTATGATATACACATAACAGCATCGTCATCCTTTCCCACAATTTGAGTCACAGACACTCTCTTCCTGCTAGAGAATAGAAATGTCCTTGTAAAAGGAACAAAATCAGGAAGAGATGATGCTAAATCATCTTTCAGTACGTAAAGTGGCCTGTGGTGCTAAAACATTTACTAATTGGTCTTTTAGAGTGTAATCGGGCCTGAGTTTGGTCCCAGTTGTCGTGTGCAACTTTGCAAGCAAAACATTTACATGAAACATTTAGTTGTTAGGTCTTAAAATATATTATTCATTTTAGTATTTGGACACTTTCTAGTTGTCCAACTGGTTGTTAATCTGTCAGGAATTAACAAAATGGTTCAAAATGGTTCAAAATAATTGAAAAGATGAGTTGAATAATTGAATGAGAAAAGGTATATTTATTCATATATATGTATTTATTCGTATATTATAGCGAGGTCACTTCCTTTGCTGCACTGGGCTTTCTCTTAAAACACACAATGACTGGATGTTGGACAAGAAGAAACAGAGAGAGACAGAGAGAGAGCGCAAAAGAAAGAGGAGGAGCAGATACAGTCATACACGCTGGCTACTCTCAGCACAAGCTGTGGTGGGAATTGAGTTACAAATGCAAACAGTCAGGAACGAATAACTTATACCTTTACCTCTTTAATAAAAATACACAACCATTCATCATACGGTATAACACAGTGAGCGTTTTCCTCATGTTTTCATTAGTACTGCTTACACAAGGTAATTTGACTTTGTTTGAAGGGCTTCACCAGACTTTCTACAACAAATCAGCATGAAGGCCATTTTTAAGTTTGCTTTAGTGAACACTCACCCTGCACATAGGGCCCCTTCTCTGGGTGTTCTCGAACCCTCAGGGGTGCTGGCTTCTTCTGCTCCGCACGTCTCAGCAGATCACGCACACGCTCATTATAGATCTCTAAAAAACTGAGAGGGAAAACGAGGTTGTGATTTGCTTTTGCTTACAGGCATACTTCTTGCTTCATTCACAGGACAGGCTTGCTGATTCTGTTGCGAAAGAGTCAAAGAAAAAGAAACGGAGGGTTTCCTTCTCACCTTATTTCAACTCTACAGCTCTGTCCATCTGCAGATTCAACTCCAGACCTAAAAAGACCCTTTAATAAATGGCAAAAGAGAGGCTTATTTAGTAAGAACATATTTATAGGTAACCCCATGGACAAAATGAAAAGCTGGTAAAGAAATATCATTATTAGAGGGATAGCTCACCCAAAAATGAATTTTTTTCCATGTACTCAAATCATTTCCTCACCCTCATGTTGTTACAGACCCATACGATTTTCATTCATCTTCAAAACAAAATTAAAGATGTATTTGATGAAACCTGAGAGATTTCTGTTCCTCCATTGAAAGTCTATGCAACCAAAAATTTGATGCTTCAAAAAGTTCAAAAGACATCATAAAAGTAATCCATATGTATCAAGCGGTTCATCAATCCAAGTCTTCCGAAAAGACACAACCACTTTTTTATGCACATCAAATATGGGAAACGCAAGTTTAACTGTACTTGCTTGATGCATGTGTGTTTAAATTGATTGTATCTCTTTAGAAGACTTGAATTAAACTTCTCAAGTACACGGTTACAATGTCATTATGAACTTTTTGAAGCGTCAAAGTTTGGTTGCGCAGACTTTCAGTGAAGGGACAGAAATCACAAAAGTGGCTTTGGAACGACATGAGAGTGAGTAACTGATGACAGAATTTTAATTTTTGGGTGAACTATCACTTAAATTACAGCGACTTACTTGACAGATCCTTGGTGTCAGTCCAATGGAGTCCTGCACAGATAAAGAGGACACATAATATTTAGGTTGAAATAATGCTTCACCAATGACTTTATCTCTGTCAAGTACTGTTACTCACTGGAGTTCCCATCATGGTGTAAGTTTTCCCTGAGCCCGTCTGTCCATACGCAAATAGACACACGTTATACCCCTCTGAAGCGCCAGACAGGACACTCACACCCAGGTCCTGAAACACCTAGAGGAGGAGAAAGCACACTTTTGATACATGTGTGCTGACTAATTTTACAAAGTCTGAACTTTTTTTTTAAGAAAAGCATGTTTTATTATTTATTTAATCTATTTTATTTTAACGTTTTCTGAAGAAAAACCTGCCAAGATGTCAAGATGTTCTGACACTCAGATGGCATTCTTGTTCTCTTTGAATGGGTTTGTTGAGAGAGCATGACTGTTGATCTGTGTTTATTTGAGAGAAAGAGAGCGAGCCTGTTCTCTGAAGGTTATCTGCTTATGTTTGTGCATGTTTAGAGCAAAGAGAATGTGCTGTGTCTGTGTTCGCCTGAGATTCTCAGAGTGTGTGGAGATCAAACCTCTGCTGCTCTCACTGTAAGGAGAGGAGAAATGAAAACACAGAGACCTACTGCTCTCTCACCAGCCCCAGTTGGACTGCTTTATTTCCCTCTTTCTCTTCCTTCAGTCTATTTTTCTTCAGAATTGTTGAACCCATGTGTCTTAACGAAATCGCTTTGAAAGAATGTTCCACTACGCTGGCATTTATCCTGTGTTTATATTACACTTCATCTTGGCTAAGACAAGGGCTTGACACATGTCTGGTGCGGGCAAAGTTCTCAATCAACTTTGCTGTTTCTAAAGAATAGTGATGTACCAAAATTGCAGCAACCAAAAATATATGGCTAAAACAACAAAAAATAAAAATAAAAAATTCGGTTTTAGCCAAAATTATTTTGGAGGGCCGAAACCACTGACCGAAACAGTAACGTTTAATTAGCTTTTCCAATATTGCATTTTGACTGTGTCAGCATCTCTTTTGTGCACATAGTGTGGACTCACTTCATCGTGAGCAAAAATGATGCTAGAGTAGCAATATAAAAAATTAGTTCACCTGAAATATTGAAAGGCAGTTCATTGCCAAAGAACATGATTACATCTGTTTTAATTTATCACTTGAGAACACAACACATTGAAAAGCATATAGAGTTCAATTGCCCACTTTTAGTTACCCAAGCTTTATTTTCGGTTTCTGTTTTTGGCAAAATGAAAACTTTAATTTGGGTTTCAGTAAAAAATATTGGTGCATCACTATTTTACAGAGGTAAGCATCATTATTACTACTACTGCTCATAGTAGGGTTGGGGTTTTCTTTAAAGTGTACATAATAGTAATAGTGATCCATAAACAGTATATTCCAAAAAAAATACAATTAGATTACTGAAATAAACACAAATGTAAAGGAATAGTTCAAAAACTAATATTATGTCATCATTAATCACAATTTGTGAGATTTTTTTCATTTCACAAAACTTGTATGAAAGATGAATTCACAAATCTGACTGATGTTTTCCATGGCACTGTTAACAGACCACTGGATAGGAGGATTATTATGAATTACACATGTAACACATGTGGACACTTTTATGGTCATTTTATTTTTTTAAAGCTTGCACGCTCCATTTCCCATTCATTGTAACTTTACATTATTCAGATTCCTCCGTTTATGTTCCACAGAAAATCATAAAGGTTTGGAACAACATGAGGGTGAGTAAATGACAGAAATTTCATTTTGGGGTGAACTGTGCCTTTAAGACTGACACCCTGGACATGTAAGAAAACAACCCCTATTATAGTAGAGTAACTGTGTAGATGGGTAATAAAAGAGGCATTGTAGATCTCAAAGAGAAAGCATGTACACACTATAATAATGTTTAACAGCTAACACATGAAAAACAAAGCAAAACCTAAAGCTATAAGACTGGCCAGTAAATGGCACTGTAATGTATTCTTCAAGCAGCCTTACCCTCATGCCAACTATTAAAGGAGGTAATAGCAGAAAAAAAAAAACAGGTTAATGCCCAACTGCCAAACATTTGTTTTTCACACACCTTTGTCTATCTTCATGAACTTTCAAAAGCATTACAAAAACTAAACCCATAAAAGACAATCTTTCTTATTGTGTATTACAGGTGTGGGAGAGAGAAAGTAATTTGACCTTCAAGTCCATTGAAAACCCAGTGAGTCAGCAAAACAAGAGACTCTCTCGGGGTATTGTAACCCAGGTATGTATTTGGCTGAGACGAGAAGAGTCCTGGGGCTGCTGCGGTCTCTGTGTAGGGTGTGAGTAGAGGCTAATTGGGATGCTGTCTGCAGGGAGAGTGGATCAGCATCTAGCAGCCACTTCTGTCTGACTCACTCTAATTAGCCTGAGCTCCGAGCTTCTTCAGCTTGAAAGAATCGGTGAGGGAGCTTGTTAGAGGAGACCATCTTAACTCACTCTCCACTGAACTCTGCTCACACAAGATGCTTTTCACTGTCACAGCGCTTTCTTTTAATTTGCTCTCCCTGTCACCACTGGACTTCAGCCAGAGCACTCTCTAACAACTTATTAAACAGCAATGTACAATAAACAGCCATTTAACAGCAATATATTTGCACTAAACAGCAATATATTTGTCTGACTTCACTAAAAGCAAAAAATTTTTCACTTCAATTTAAAAACATTTAGGAGCACCATCAAAAATGCTTACCTCTTTAGAGAAGGTAATGTTAATATGCCACAATATAAAACATGCACATAGGAACAACTTTTACAAAACTTTTATCAGTTATGAAATTATCAATTATGACAGAATTCAGCAACATAGTGAGAGTCGTGACAAAGGACTTTACTTTCTAACAAACCAAACTTAATATTTTCAGTTAATTTGACAGACTGAAAAACTAAAAAAAACAACAACAAAAAAACAGCATAACCTCAGTTAACCTTTTTTCACCTTGTAAATATTAATATATATAAAAAAAAAAAAACAATGTTCAAAAATGTTTTTAAAAAATACTCTTAAGTGTAGTTGAAGGTCGCAGACAACTTTTCGTGCTTGATCGGTAGACTGACAGTCACGCCATATTCACATTGTTGTTTTTATAGAAACCACTCAATATGACCATACGACATAATCATAATAATAATACAATATTATCATTTTTTTCCTTATTAAAATGAATAAAGAATTGTACTACTAAATATACTACTAACAACAACAATAATAATCATCATTATCAACTTTAGCCAAAAATGAAATTAAGTCACCCCATGATTATTTTTGATCAAATAAATGCAGTCTTGGTGAGCATAAGAGGCTTCTTTCAAAAACATTTAAAAATGTACCGTCCCCAAACTTTTGAATGGTAGTGTATGTAATACAAGTAATAAATAATACTTTTTTTTAAAAATGTAAAATTTAGATCAACAAGGAAAAACTAAAATCTGAATGCAAAATGTACACAATGAAAGTGGATGGTGACGACAACTATAAATGCATAATTTTACGGCAAAAGTGCAGCTTGGACATTGTGCTAAATATCTCATTTTGTGAGCCATGCAAAAGAGAACGCCACATTCACATTGTTTTTATAGAAACCACTCAATATAACCAAACAACAACAACAATAATAATAATAAAATATTATTATTTTTTATTAAAATTAATAGAATTATACTACTAAATATAGTACTACTACTAACAACAACAATTATAATCATCATTATCATCAAAACTTTAGCCAAAATGGAATTAACCTCCTGTGGCATGTATAGTCTCAGAGAAATACACCAAAATATAATGTCCTCATATGAGGTCACAGGGTCTCAGGAGGTTAAATCGCCCCCATGTTTTTGTTTGTGCATGTAATTATGAATGTGCGCATGTGTATAGCCATAGGAAACCTTGGACAAAAGCATCTGATGTTTGCTTTCCTCCTTTTCCCTCCTCATACCACAAACAAAAACAATTGGACTTTTGGTCACAATGCAAGAGGAAAGCTGAATATAGAGTTGATTCTGGACAGGAAGTTGTCCAGAAGGTTAGTGCTTCGGGCAACATGATCCCAAAGACCCCTTTGAGGAGACGCTCGGTCAGGGAGGGGCAAATCCAAAAGTGGGGCAGTGGAAAGGAAGAGTCAGGCGGTCTAAATTAAGGAAGATGATGTATTTCAATAACAAACAACGCTATCGTGGGTTCAGTCTTGGAGTTTAAATGCCATAGTCAAAGACGTAGTAAAAGAGAGCAGCCTCTCAGCTTCAAACAGGATGCTTCAGGACGAATTATGCAAGCAGAAAAAAGGGATAGATACAGAAGAAGAAGAGAAACTTCATTAAGAAACTGTTAGTGCGTCATACTCCCACTTTAAAATCTTAATGCCTGTAATCAGTATGTGAAGCGCTACAGTGGGGAGAGGCTCTTTAATGTGGCTTTCTTAATAGCCACCTCTGAAAAACTCCTTGTTTCTTGTGAGATCTCATTGGGAGCGCCAACTGAAGCCCATCCAAGGCAAGGGCCGTCCCAGACCACAGACTAATACGTCAGTTCCTCAGGGACAAAAATACTGAAACACATGGTTTACATTGCAGGGACTTGAGTAATGACACAAATATCAACAAAACAATTTAAGTCAAAAAGTCAATATTAAAAAATGTATACAAAATGTACTTTACCATACCGGATTTAAGACGGTACGAGATGGGCCATATTGCTTTAAAAGAAATTAACACTTTTATTCAACATTAAATTCAATCAAAAGCGACAGTAAAAACGGCTAGACTTGGTGATAGTTTCATGTTATGATTCTGAGATCCTGTTTACAGCTGCATGCGACTCTATGGAAAGCTGAGTTAAGGGGTGGTGGAGGAGTCTGTGGGAGAGAGAGAGAGAAAGACAGAGCTGATTGGCAGGGGTTCAACTCGCTTCTCGTTTGTCATACTTTCACAGGCATTATGTGGGTCAAATCTGAGAGGGGAGGGAAAGGGGTCAGGGGATTCTGAGGGCTACACAGAAACAGCCTACAGAAAAAGAAAGAGCTAAAGAACGAGAGAGATAGAGAGAGAGTGAGAGATTGGACTGGAGTTTCAACAGGAATTCCAAGACACAAACTGTTGCTGCAATTTGTAGAAAAAAAAAAAAAAAAAAAATTTAAAAAAAGAGACAAAACCAGTGGAGTTTTTCCCCACTCTCCTCCTCCCACTCTAATAAAAGTTGGCCCTATCGCAGCTGTTCTTATTAGAGTAAATGACTTTCACAGTCTACAGCGCAATTTAAAGTCCACACTACAGTTATGGAGAGGTACATATACTAAATGTTTGGGATCTGTAAGATTTTTTTAATGTCTCTAATGTTATTTAATAATAGTTAAATAACTATTAGTTATTTATAATAAAATTATTTATTTTTTGTCGTATGCTCACCAAGGCTGCATTTATTTGATACAAAGTAAAACATAATTTGTGAAATGGTTTCTATTTGAATATATTTTAAAATGTAATTAATTCCTGTGAAGGCAAAACTGAATTTTCTGAATCATTTCTCCAGTCTTCAGTGTCACATGATCCTTCAGAAATCATTCTAATATGCTGATTTGCTGCTCAAGAAACATTTCTTTTTAAAATGTATGCTGCTTAATAATAAATCATGATTTTCTTTCAGGAATCTTTGATGAATATAAAGTTCAAAAGAACAGCATTTATTTTGTAACATTATAAATGCATTTATACTTGCTGAATAAAAGTATTAACTTACACGTGTTCATTTGTGCGTCATTGAAAATAATTGATTTTATGTGGTCAGCCAGTGTGAAAAGACCTTTGTTTGAGATTTTCTTCATGCCACTGACACAGAAACCCAGAAATACCAAGAGTATAATAAAGTCATGCACTGTATCCAAAAGAAAAAGACGGAGGGGAGAGAGAGAGTGATAAAGAGAAAGAGGGAGGGTAAAAAACACAAAGCTGACTTCACTTGGAAAAGAAAACCAAATTAGAATAGAGAGTGCTAGAGTTAGATGGTCAAATAAAGATGGAAGAGATGTGTTTTTAGCCGCTTCTTGAAGATGGCTAAGGACTCAGATGCTCGAATTGATTTGGGCAGGTCATTCTACCAGGAGGGAACCTTTAATATAAAAGTCAGAGAAAGTGATTTTGTGCATCTTTGGGATGGCACAATAAAGCGCCATTCACTTGCAGAACGCAAGCTTCTAGAGGGCACATAAGTCTGATGTAATGAATTTAGGTAAAGGGGTGCAGAGCCAGTGGTGCAAATTAATAAACAGAGGTGTGATGTGCATTCGTTTCGGCTCGTTAAAAATTAATCTTGCTGCCGCATTCTGGATTAATTGTAAAGGTTTGATAGAACTGGCTGGAAGACCTGCCAAGAGAGCATTGCAATAGTCCAGCCTGGACAGAACAAGAGCTTGAACAAGGAGTTGTGAAGCATGTTCCGAAAGAAAGGGCCTGATCTTCTTGATGTTGAATAAAGCAAATCTGCAGGACCGGGCAATTTTAGCAATGTGGTCTGAGAAAGCCAGCTGATCATCAATCATAACTCCAAGGTTTCTGGAAACATCAATGTCTTGAATTTTATGCGAGCAGCTATTGGTAGCCAGTGCAAACTGATAAACAGAGGTGTGACGCGTTCTTTTTGGCTCATTAAAGATTAATCTTGCAGCAGCATTTTGGATTAATTGTAGAGGTTTGATAGAAGTGGCTGGAAGACCTGCCAAGAGAGCATTGCAATAGTCCAGCCTGGACAGAACAAGAGCTTGAACAAGGTGTTGTGTTGCATGTTCTGAAAGAAAGGGCCTGATCTTCTTGATGTTGAATAAAGCAAATCTGCAGGACTGGGCAGTTTTAGCAATGTGGTCTGAGAAAGTCAGCTGATCATCAATCATAACTCCAAGGTTTCTGGCTGTTTTTGAAGGAGTTATGGTTGATGTGTCTAACTGGATGGTGAAATTGTGATGAAATTATGGGTTTGATGGAACCACAAGCAGTTCTGTCTTGGCAAGGTTGAGTTGAAGATGATGGTCCTTCATTCAGCAAGAAATGTCTGTTAGACAAGCTGAGATGCGAGCAGCTATCGTTGGATCATCAGGATGGAATGAGAGGTATAGAGTTGATTGTCATCAGCATAGCAGTGATATGAATAGCCATGTTTCTGAATGACAGAACCTAGTGATGCCATGTAGACAGAGAAGAGAAGTGGTCCAAGAACTAAGCCCTGAGGCACTCCAGTAGTTAGATGTTGCGACTTGGACACCTCACCTCTCCAAGATATTTTGAAGGACCTATCTGAGAGATAAGACTCAAACCACTGGAGTGTGGTTCCTGAGATGCCCTTTGCCAATAGGGTTGACAGGAGGATCTGGTGGTTAACCGTGTCAAAAGCAGCGGACAGATCCAGCAAGATAAGTATTGAAGATTTGGAATCCGCTCTTGCCAGTCTTAGGGCTTCAACAACTGAGAGCAAGGCAGCCTTGGTTGAATGTCCACTTCTGAAACCAGACTGGTTGCTGTAGAGGAGGTTGTTCTGTGTGAGAAAGGCAGAGACTTGGTTGAACACAGCTCGTTCAAGTGTTTTTGCAATGAAAGGAAGAAGGGAAACCGTCTGTAGTTCCCTAAAAGAGATGGGTTAAGGGTGGGTTTCTTAAGTAGTGGTGTTATACGAGCCTGTCTAAATGCTGAGGGAAAAACACCAGTGTGAAGGGATGTGTTAATGATGTGAGTGAGTGCAGGTACAACGGCAGGAGAAATGGCTTGAAGGAGATGAGATGGAATAGGATCAAGCGGACAAGTAGTAGGATGACTAGAAAGGATGAGTTTGGAGACTTCTGCCTCAAGAGAGTGACGAGAAGGATGTGAATGAGTGTATGTTTGCTGGTAAGATGTGACATATTTATAATGACACAATCAATAAATCAATCAATAATTTAAAACATTTTCAATACAAAAAAGCAAGCCAAACAGGACCACAGGAAGACGCCAAACCTCCACTAAACCTCCTGTCTTGACCTGACTGTACTACTATACGGATCCATTCAGAATCACTAAACCACTGACCACAGCATAAACTAAAATACCTTCAGCCAGCATCCATTATAAAACACTCTTGCTTTTAAAGGGGGGGGGGGGCACA